>NC_084614.1:2394504-2409504 GCF_033978795.1 Nerophis ophidion
TAGGCTTCATTATAACATTTATATAAGGCCGTCAGTGTTTTGCGGCTCCAGACAGGTGAGTCTTTGGCATCTTACATGTTTCTCCACTTGGCTCCCGATGGCTCGGCTGATGTTGAGGTATTCTGCCAGCGGACCTCTGAGGAGCGCGTCGAAGGCGTCCGCACCCTCGCACACAGCTGTGGAGAAAAGTGGGTGAGATGTGTTGTCAGCTGCGTGGTGCAGGACGCTTGCCTCCATCGATGCCGTTGACGTGGTCGCCATCAGTCAGGACCCGGGACGCCGTCACCTGCTCCAGTCGCCACACCGCAGTCTCCAGGCGATCCATCAGAAGCTCCATGGCCAGCAGCTTGTAGGACCACAATGACAACTGAGGAGAAAAAGACGGGACTTTACGTGTTGACTGGATCCACGCTACAACTATTGACCTTTGACCTGCTGGAAAAGATGGCTGCTTTGTGCATACACACATTGGGTGTTGCCTCGCCACTTGGCATCTCACTTAAGAGTCAGCGCATCGCAGATTTAATACCTACTGATATTTCAGGACATATGGAGCTTTTCATGTTCAAAGGTGCCCTAACTTTGTCCACTGAGGTCCACAGACTGACTTTTGGCCATTTTGGTAGTTTTTACCTTCAAAACCAGTGCCATATACATATTTTGATGTGTTCATATTATCTACTGCTCGCCACTGTTAGTGTGTCAGCGAACTGCGTCAAATACAATATTCTACTTTGACCAAATAAAAGCATGTTTTATTGTAAGTTTATGAGCTAGGGTATGTTTAGAATGATATAGAAATGTATTGTTTTGCTTTATTTGGTCAATACAACAGCAATTGCTTGCATCCAGGCACAGTTGCATACATTGTGCCTCTTGTTTAGTTTGTCATTATCTTTATACACCACTCTGCACATCAGTGGTGTCCTTCAGTATATGAGCGATACTAGAGTGATTAGATCGATATTTCAGGGGGCCTGTTTTGTTCCATAGTTGTTAGCGGTCGAAAGCTAACATAAGCAACTAAAAATGTACAGTTGGTGTGATAATGATCAGCATAAAGCATCCATGAAGCATAAAGTGTGTGTGCGTCCATAGCAACCACGCGACTAAGGGTGTGTGTGTGTGTGTGTGTGTGTGTGTGCGCCAAACGACAGCTGAGGAAGACGTGATATCTGATCTTTGGAGCTAAATCCAGCACCTGTTAGCTTTCTGCTCCATGCTCCCATTCATTGCTAACTTAGCAACATGTGCACCAAGCTAACATGTCCACTTTTTAGCCAATTTTGTAGCCGAACACCTCAGACTCATAACTTTTTATTTGACGTATGCTAAGTGTTAGGATGCTATAACATTAGCCTGCTGACTTTTTAGCCAATTTTACAGCTAAACGCCTCAGACTTGTATAACGTAATGCTAGGCCCATGCTGTTAGCATGCTATAACATTAGCCTGCTAACTTTTTGGGTCATTTTTACAGCCAAACGCCTCAGACTCACATAACTTGGTACTTGGTATATGCTAACTGTTAGCATGCTAGAACATTAACAGGCTAACTTTTTAACCAATTTTACAGCCAAACATCGCAGACTCATAACTTGGTACTTGACATATTTTAACTGTTAGCATGCTAAAATTAACATTACATCTTCTTAAGACAATTTAGCAGCCAAAACGCCTCAGACTCGTAACTTGGCGCTTGACCCATGTTGACTGTTAGCATGTGAACATCATTCCAACATGCTAACTTTTTAGCCAATTTTGCAGCCGAACACCTCAGACTCACAACTTGGCGCTTGATCCATGCTAACTGTTAGCATGCTAACATAAAGGTTTCAGCACACTCACAATAACATGCTAACCTTTTTCAGCCAATTTTGCAGCCAAACACCTTTGACCTAATAGAACGTTGTACTTGACACGCGCTAACTGTTAACAGGCTAACTTTTAACGTTCTAATCCAGGATATTTGTATTTAGAATGTGTCGTGGGCCAATAAAAAACTGGCAGCGGGCCACACTTTGGACACCCCTGGTTTACAGCTTCACCTCTGTTAGTTTTTAAGGCAAAATACGACTCGTCTACGGCTTCTTTCTCCGCACCGTTTCTGCCTGTAAGTGCTGAGGTGCGTGTTGACTCACCATCATGGATGTCTTTCAAAGGCAGTGTAGCACCTTTTTGTAATTTATTAGCCTAGCGCTACGCCCAACTAGATTACAAAACATTAATGTACACTTTGATATTCTTCACCTTTTATCTTCTTTAAAACACACTAAAGCCAGTCAAAGGATGCTTTTTATTACCAGAGGAAAATAATTCCGTGTTAAAATAATTAGTGTTATTGTGAGATCCGAACATTCAATGCTTGAATATAATATTACAACATTAAAATGATATATATTTAACTGAATAAAGCCAGTTGCGTGGCACAAGTGGCCCCCGCGCCGCACTTTGGCCAAACCTGGTGTACCAAATGGAGTATCCGAAAAACATTGACCAATAATTATCATGATAATAAGAATAAATAAAATAAAAAGACAATAATTAGGATATTAGTAACGTTTCATTTAGTACGGTGGTATGCTTGTACCACGTGACTAACGGCACTACAAAAGACTTCATTGACAAAGGTTTCCCGCACAAAGCACGAACCAAACTGCAACTTTCAAACAATAGTTCTGTACCTTCGCTCCAGTGACTCTGTTCCCCTGCGTGTCCTGGTCCCACTCAGGAGTCAGGCCGCGTAGTAGAACCCTTTCGGAACCGTGACTCAACGCAGCTGCTAAAAATAAGCAACAAGAGGGCGTCCCAGGCTGTCAAGTGTGGCCACAATATTAGGTACACCTGCTCAATGCAATCACGGCCAAGAAAAAAGCTGCACTAAAAAGTTTCTATTTTTACACATATTTGATGGCTACATTCGATATATTCATATGTATATATAAATATAATTTAATATATAACATGTATTGAACCGTGACTCAACGAAGCTGCTTAAAAAGGGGAACAAGATGGCGTCCCGAGCTGTGAAGAGTGGCCACAACATTAGGTACACCAGCTCAATGCCATCAAGAACACGGAAGGCGCACTAAAAAGTCCTAATTTTTACATATATTTGATGGCTACATTCGGTATATTCATATATATATATATATATATATATATATGAATATAAAAATATATAACCGTGACTCAACGTAACTAAAATGGCGTCCCGAGCAATGAAGTGTGGCCACAACATTAGGTACACCTGCTCAATGCCATCACGAACACGGAAGTTGCACTAAATCGTCTCAATTTTTACAGATATTTGATGGCTACATTCGTGTGTATTTATATAATTTCATCTATAAACATATATTGAAACGTGATTTAACGAAACTGCTAAAGGGGAATAAATCGCGTCCCGAGCTGTAAAGTGTGGCCAGAATATTAGGTACACCGGCTAAATGCAATCATGGCCAACACGTAAATTGCACTTGAAAGTCTCATTTTTTTACAGATATTTGATGGCTACATTCGGTATACTCATGTATATATAAATATAATTTCCTATATAAATATATATTGAACCGTGACTCAACGAAAAAGGGGAATAAAATGGCGTCCCGAGCAATGAAGTGTGCCCACAACATTAGGTACACCTGCTCAATGCCCTCACGGCCACACGGGAGTTGCACTAAAACTCAATTTTTACAGATATTTGATGGCTACATTCGTGTGTATTTATATATTTTCATCTATAAACATATATTGAAAAGTGAATCAACGAAGCTGCTAAAGGGGAGTAAAATCGCGTCCCGAGCTGTGAAATGTGGCCAGAACATTAGGTACACCGGCTAAATGCAATCATGGCCAACACGGAAGTTGCACTTTAAAGTCTAAATTTTTACAGATATTTGATGGCTACATTCGGTCCATATATATATATATATATATATATATATATATATATATATATATATATATATATATATATGAAATTATATAAATATATAATTTCATATATAAATATATATTGGAACCGTGACTCAAAAGGGGAACAAGATGGCGTCCCGAGCTGTGAAATATGGCCAAAGCATTAGGTACACCTGCTTATAGCAATCACGGCCAACACAAAAGTTGCACTAATAATTCAACATTTTAACAGATATTTGATAGCTACAGTCTGTATATACATAAATATATATTAAATATACGTACTCACAAAGTGCTCACATGATCAAAGCAACACATTTAGCAAGCTAGCCGGACATATAACATCATATACACGTTAATCTATCAAAAGTCACATAATCCCACATAAATATCATCCCAACCAGGCAACAAAATGAGGAATAAATAGTTCGGTAACTAAGACAAATTGTCAACTACATTTTAGAAATTGTCGGTTGGCTCTTCAAACATGGCCGACACTTTTCAAAACAGCACTTTGAAAACAAACAAACATTGAAAGCCATATTTACATTAAAGGCAGGTTGTAGTGCGTGAGAAAAGAAGAGCTAGTAAACTAGCCACTTAGCTGCCGGGATATAAATGCAGAATGAAGTCCTGAAATAAGCAGATCTAAAGACAGACTTCTTGTTGGGATTGTAATTACTCTGGTTAGGGTTGGGATCCACTTCCGGTTGCTCAGCTGCTTCTGACCAATCAGCTGCGTGCATCTACTGCCTGCATCCCGCCCCTTGCACTGCCACAGCTGTCATGTGAGTATTATAATAATAATAATTATTATTATTAATATCGTTATTATTAATCCATCACTTTTTTCTTACATTACGTCATTGCCAGGTCACCAACGAGGTGCCCGTAAGGACCAGATGAGTCGCCCGCTGGCCTGTTCTAAAAATAGCTCAAATAGCAGCACTTACCAGTGAGCTGCCTCTATTTTTGAAATTGTATTTATTTACTAGCAAGCTGGTCTCCCTTTGTTGGACATTTTTAATTCTAAGAGAAACAAAACTCAAATAGAATTTGAAAATCTAAGAAAATATTTGAAAGACTTGGTCTTCACTTGTTTAAATAAATTCATTTATTTTTTTTACTTTGCTTCTTATAACTTTCAGAAAGACAATTTTTGAGAAAAAAATACAACCTTGAAAATGATTTTAGGATTTTTAAACACATATACCTTTTTACCTTTTAAATTCCTTCCTCTTCTTTCCTGACAATTTAAATCAATGTTCAAGTAAATTTATTTATTTATTGTAAAGAATAATAAATACATTTAAATTAATTTCTTCATTTTAGCTTCTGTTTTTTCGACAAAGAATATTTGTGGAATATTTCTTCAAACTTATTATGATTAAAATAAAATGAAAATATTCTGGCAAATCTAGAAAATCTGTAGAATCAAATTTCAATCTTATTTCAAAGTGGATTTTAACCTATTTAAAACATGTCATCAAAATTCTAAAATGAATCTTAATCAGGAAAAATTACTAATGATTTTCCATAAATTATTTTTTTAATTTTTTCAAAAAGATTCGAATCAGCTAGTTTTTCTCTTCATTTTTTTCGGTTGAATTTTGAATTTTAAAGAGTCGAATTTGAAAATAAACTATGTTTTAAAATTTAATTTTCTTTTTTTTTGTGTTTTCTCCTCTTTTAAACCGTTCAATTAAGTGTTTTTTTCATCATTTATTCTCTACAAAAAACCTTCCGTAAGCGGAAAAAAAAAATGTACGAAGGAATGACGGACAGAAATACCCATTTTTTTATTAAAAAAAAATCTCTATATATATATATATATATATATATATATATATATATATATATATATATATATATATTTATTTATTAAAGGTAAATTAAGCAAATATCTGGCAATTTATTGAAGTGTGTATCAAACTGGTAGCCCTTGGCATTTATCAGTACCCAAGAAGTAGCTCTTGGTTTCAAAAAGGTTGGTGACCTCTGATCCAAGACAATAAATAAATAAATATTCTAATATTTGTTATACTGTTTTCAATTCTAATTTGTATTGCCCTATTACCTTTACTTTTATCTTATTTAACAGGTTTAGTGATGTTATTTGTAGTTATTTTTCATCCATCCATCCATCTTCTTCCGCTTAGCCGAGGTCGGGTCGCGGGGGCAGCAGCCTAAGCAGGGAAGTCCAGACTTCCCTCTCCCCAGCCACTTCGTCTAGCTCTTCCCGGGGGATCCTGAGGCGTTCCCAGGCCAGCCGGGAGAGATAGTCTTCCCAACGTGTCCTGGGTCTTCCCCGTGGCCTCCTACCGGTCGGACGTACCCTAAACACCTCCATTGGGGCAGGGTCTCCTCCCCAACCCGGAGATGGCACGCCACCCTTTTCCGGCGAGAACCATGGACTCGGACTTGGAGGTGCTGATTCTCATTCCGGTCACTTCACACTCGGCTGAAGATCCCGGTCAGATGAAGCCATCAGGGCGGCATAGCTCGGTTGGTAGAGTGGCCGTGCCAGCAACTTGAGGGTTGCAGGTTCGATTCTCGCTTCCGCCATCCTAGCCACTGCCGTTGTGTCCTTGGGCAAGACACTTGACCCACCTGCTCCCAGTGCCACCCACACTGCTTTAAATGTAACTTAGATATTGGCTTTCACTATGTAAAGTGCTTTGAGTCACTAGAGAAAAAGCGCTATATAAATATAATTCACTTCATTCACTTCACATCATCTGCGAAAAGTAGAGACCTGATCCCGTGGCCACCAAACCAGAACGCCTTATTTATTATTTTTTTATTATTTATTATTATTTTTCATTTAATATTGATTTGCAAGTTGAACAACCTGTTGTCAAATATTGCAATGTAATGAAAGAGCCTTATTTTGTTTGTATAGTCATTGTAATATTTATTACAGTTATTATTTATTATTTCACACGTGTATTATTTGATGTGTCTATTACTTCACAAGAGTATTATTGAATATGTATATTATTTCACATGTGTACTATTTAATATGTATATTATTTCACATGTATTTTATTTTACAAGACGTGTATTAGTTCATATATATAACATTGCTATATGTATAATATTTTGCTTGTATATAATTAAATGTGTATTATTTTACATGTATATTCTTAATATGCAAATTATTTCATGTGTGAAGTATTTGATATTTATTTCTTATATGTATTATTTTATATGTATATTAGTTTATATGAACAGTATATATAATATATGTACATTATTATTGAATATATGTATTATTTTACAATTGTATTAGTTCTGTATAATTTTATGTGTGTATTATATATGTATATATTTATGTGTGTATTATTTGATTTGTATATTATTTTGTATTAATGATATTTAATATGTACATTATTTTATATGTATACCATTGTATAAATGTATTATTTTATTTGTGTTTTAAGTTATATCTGTATTATTTGATATTTGTATTATTTTATATGTATATTATGCCCTATTTGCATTATTTTATATGTGTATTATTTCATATGTAAATGTTTTATAAGTTTTTATTTTATATTCGTATTATTTTGTGTGTATTAATAATTTATATGTAAATTATTATGTAAATTTATATGTAAATTATTTCATATGTCTATTATTGTATATGTATTTTATGTTATGTTTGTATTATTTTTTATGTATATTATTTTATGTGTATTATTTTATATTTATACAGTTTTATATTTGTATTTTCAATATGTATATTGTTTATATGTATACCATTATACATCTATATTATTTAATATGTCAATTATTTTATACGTGTATTATTTTATGTATATTATTTTATATCTGTATAATTTCATGCGGATTATATTCTATGTAAATTATTTTCTATGTATATTACTGTATATGTATCCTATGTTATATTTGTATTATTTTGTATTTCTTTAATTTTATATTTATATTATTTTATATGTTTATTTTTTGAATATGTATATTATTTGTATGTGTTTTATTTTACATTTATATTATTTTATTTGTATTACTTTACACGTGTATTATTTGATATTTATATTATTTTCTATCTGCATTATTTTTCGTGTATAGTTTTACATGTATTATTTAATATGTGTATTATTTTATAGGTGTATTGTTGATATTAGTGTGTGCGCGGTCCTTCAATAAACGGACACAAACATGAAAAACAAACAGCAGAGGAAAGGCCTTGTTTGAAATAGAGGAGACTTTATTGCAATATTGCGTACATCAGTTTGTTTTTGTGCACTTTTCATCCACCGACCATTGATTTCTCTCCTTTCCCTTGTAAGAAATAGTTCAAGTATATAAAAACACCAGGCCGTGTTCATCGAGCAGAAACACAAGAATGTTCACGACGCCGTACATTCCAGAGGAGAAAGCAGCATTTATGTCAACATGTTATCAGCGGATGGATGGAAGCACCATCGGCGTGCTTGGAATATGCTTGGAAAAAAAGCTTTTCCTTTTTCAAAATGAATATTAGTCTTTTTCCTTCCAGGCGGAAGTACCATCAGCATGGTTGAAATGTGGTTGAACTATGCTTGAAATATGGTTGATATATAGTTGGAAAAAACTTTTTTATTTTGTCAAAATGAATGTTATCCTGTTTTCCTTCCAGATGGAAAGTACCATCTGCATGGTTGAAATATAGTTGAAATATGGTGGAAATAGAGTTGGGGGGAAAAAATGCTGTCTTTTATCAAAATGAATATGAGCCTGTTTACCTTCCAAGTGGACGCACCATCGGCATGGTGGAAATATAGTTGAAATACGGTTAAAGTATAGTTGGAAAAAACATTTTTTTTCATCAAAATTAATATTAGCCTGTTTTCCTTCCAGGTGGAAGTACAATCAGCATAGTTGAAATTTGGTTGAACAATGCATGAAATATGGTTGAAATATAGTTGGAAAAAAATGTTTTATTTTGTCACAATGGATATTAGCCTGTTTTCCTTCCACATGGAAGTAAAATTGTCATGGTTGAAATATGGTTGAAATATAGTTGAAATATGGTAGAAATGGGGTTGAAATAGGGTTGAAATATAGTTGAAAAAACATTTTATTTTGTCAAAATGGATATCAGCCTGTTTTCCTCCCACATGAAAGTACAATTGACATGGTTGAAATATGGTTGAAATATAGTTGAAAAAAACGCTTTCTTTTGTCAAAATGGATATTAGCCTGTTTTCCTTCCATTTGGAAGTACAATTGGCATGGTTGAAATATAGTTCAAATATGGTTGAAGCATGGGTGAAATATGATTGAAATGTGGTTGAAATATGGTTGATATATAGTTGAAAAAACGCTTTCTTTTGTCAAAATGGATATTAGCCTGTTTTCCTTCCATTTGGAAGTACAATTGGCATGGTTGAAATATAGTTCAAATTTGGTTGAAGCATGGTTGAAATATGATTGAAATGTGGTTGAAATATGGTTGATATATAGTTGAAAAAACGCTTTCTTTTGTCAAAATGGATATTAGCCTGTTTTCCTTCCACTTGGAAGTACAATTGACATGGTTGAAATATGGTTGAAATATAGTTGAAATATGGTTCAAACATGGTCGAAATATGATTGAAATATGGTTGAAATATGGTTGAAGTATAGTTGAATAACGCTTTCTTTTGTTAAAGTCGATATTAGCCTGTTTTCTTTCCACTTGGAAGTACAATTGGCATGGTTGAAATATGGTTGAAACATGGTTGAAATATGATTGAAATGTGGTTGAAATATGGTTGATATATAGTTGAAAAAACTCTTTTGTTTGTCAAAATGGATATTAGCCTGTTTTCCTTCCACTTGGAAGTACAACTGACATGGTTGAAATATGGTTGAAATATAGTTGAAAAAATGCTTTCTTTTGTCAAAATGGATATCAGCCTGTTTTCCTTCTACTTGGAAGTACAATTGGCATGGTTAGCCTGTTTTCTTTCCAGGTGGAGGTACAATTGGCATGGTTGAAATATGGTTGAAATATAGTTGAAATATGGTTGAAGCATGGTTGAAATATGATTGAAATGTGGTTGAAATATAGTTGATATATAGTTGAAAAAACACTTTATTTTATCAAAATGGATATCAGCCTGTTTTCCTTCCACTTGGAAGTACAATTGACATGGTTAGCCTGTTTTCTTTCCGGTAGAAGTACAATTGGTATGATTGAAATATGGTTGAAATATAGTTGAAAAACGCTTTCTTTTGTCAAAATGGATATTAGCCTGTTTTCTTTCCACTTGGAAGTACAATTGGCATGGTTGGAATATAGTTGAAATATAGTTGACATATAGTTGAAAAAACACCAGCTGAAGATTTGTAAGTCAAAAGTAAACAGCTACTTTTTTTGGTTGAGTATGTTAATAAATCATAACAACGATGGCTAAAACTAATGAATAACTTATATAGTGTAAATATATATATAAATATATATGCCTTGAGATGAGTACACAGTACTATTGTTGATGCAGTACTACCTCCAAGAAAATAAATACTTTTTTAAAGAGTAGATGTCAGAAGCGGTGGAAGCGGAGAGTTGAGCACTGAGGCAGGCGGTTGCTGGGCAGATTTGCAAAGAGGCGGAAGTGCTGACACGGGCCGGGGAGGTGGGGGTGGGGGGTGGGGGGGTGGGGGTGGGGGGGCAAGGGGGGCAAAAGGGTATGGGAGGGTGGGGGGGTGTTGGGGGCCACCATGTCGGGCTGTAAATTTGGGATTAAAATGTGACAAGTCAACAAACGACCTTCCAGAGTGATCCGTCTGTGTGGCGTTGGAGGGAGGTGAGGTTTCGAGGCGAGGGGGCGGGGGCACGGTCCGACCCACACCCCGACTAGCCCCACCCCCTACCCCTCCTTCTCATCACAACATCCTCTTTGTGGTCTTCTTTTGTTTATTTGCTTGCTTTGCGTCGGTCAGGAGGACAAAGGAGGCTGGGGTCAAGGGGCGGAGTCAACGGGGTCAGCACCGATGGAAGGCTCCTGACAGACGTCAAACATTTCCCTGATTATCAATGATGAGAAAAGCACTTTTTGCTTGTTTTTTGGTCGTCTACTTCCTGGTTCTCAGCCGACCAATCAGCATCCCGCTATTGCATGCGGTCGGCTTGAAGTTGCTGCGGCTGGAACTGGCCGAAGGCGGCTGCGCCCGGGGCGGCGGCGGCGGCCAGTGGCTGCTGGAGTGCGTAGCCGTAGCCGGCGGTGGCCACGTAGCCGGCGGCGGCGGGGGAGGCCGCGTACGGATACTGCTCGTACGCGGCCGCCGCCGCAGCCGCGCTGACAGCGGCGGCGGAGTACTGCGCGTAGGCCGCTCCCGTGTAGTCGATGTAAGGCGAGGTGGCGGCGGGAGGGGCGGCGGCCGGCTGCACGTGGGGGATGACCACGCTGGGCTGCACGAAGGCCTGGGGGTACACGTAGTGGGCCGGGATGCTGCAAACAAGAACACACGCTTAGCTTTAGCTTAGCTTTAGCTTAGCTTTAACTTCGCTTTAGCTTAGCTTTAGCTTAGCTTTAGCTTAGCTTTAGCTTAGCTTTAGCTTAGCTTTAGCTTAGCTTTAGCTTAGCTTTAGCTTAGCCAACCCGAACAGGAAGTGGCAGCTGGTCAGGATTAGGTCGACGCAAACAATCAGAGGAAGTCCAAGGCTGCTTGGTTAGCTAGTTAGCGAGTTAGCAGGATGACGACAACAACCTGCTGGCGAGGCTCCATTTAGTGAGAATCTGGTCAAAGGTGCCACGTTTGGGGAACCCAACCAAACTACTCGGCTGCAAAAATTGGGGCCCCTCCCCCATCAAACCCCACTTTGGGCCCCCTTGCTGTGTGTCGTCATGGAAACAAGGAAGTCACCTGCCAGCATTCACTGCGTTTTTACATGTTTGTTATTTATGATTTTAATCATATTACTTTATATGTATACTATGGTATATGTATATAATTGTACATATTATTTAAATGCGTATTATTTATGTATTATTTTAATCATATTACTTTATATGTACACTATGTTATATGTATATAAATGTACATATTATTTACATGTGTATTATTTATGATTTAACATTCATTACTTTATATTTATACTATTTCAATGTATAGAATTGTACATATTATTTACATGTTATTTATGATTTTAATTGTATTACTTTATATGTATACTAATTTATATTTATATAACTATATATATATTATTTACATGTGTATTTGATGGGTATTATTTTATATAAATATTGTTTTATATACATATTATTGTATATTAATTTCTAATTATATAGTTAATGTATTACTACTATATTAATTGTATTATTACTATGTGTGTATTATTTGATATATATGTTACTTGATACGTACAGTGTAATATTTTATTTCATATGTGCATCATATTTGAGGTGTGTCATGTAATTTTCCCGCGTGTGTGATTGTATCACAAGTGTGTTTTTAGTGTGTAATACAAGGTGTAGTGCTTGTGGCAACCACTAGAGGGCGGGTGTGCCAGCAGCAATGGAAGTTACACTTCGAGAAGAAGTCTTTCTGTCCAGTAAGTATTGCAAATATAAAGTAATATTTGTACAAGTATATAGTATTATGTATACATACAGCTATATATTAATAATTACACACATATTACAAATATAATAATATGTGTACAAGTATCCAGTAATACTTATACAGGCATTAAAAACATATAGTCGTATTTGTAAAAGTATATATTAATATTTATACAAGTATTACAAGAATATAATAATATAGTAATATATATATATATAAGTACTTACACAAATACTACAAGTATATAGTAATATTTACACAAGCATTACAAGTATATAATAATATTTGTACAAGTATATTGTAATAGTACATGGACATATGAATCAGATTACACACACACACTCACACAGATAGAGATACAGACACACTAATTAGTACACAAACACATTAATCAGATTACACACACACAGATAGAGATACACACACACTATTTAGTACATGGACACATGAATCAGATCACACACACACAGATTGAGATACAGACACACTAATTAGCACACAAACACATGAATCAGATTACAAACACACAGATTGAGATACACACACACTATTTAGTACATGGACACATGAATCGGATTTCACACACACGCAGATTGAGATACAGACACACTAATTAGCACACGCACACTTGAATCAGATTACACACACACACACACACACACATCAAGATACAGACAAACTAATTAGCACACGGACACATGAATCAGATTACACACACACTCACACAGATAGAGATACAGACACACTAATTAGTACACAAACACATGAATCAGATTACACGCACAGATTGAGATACACACACACTATTTAGTACATGGACACATGAATTGGATTTCACACATACACAGATTGAGATACAGACACACTAATTAGCACACGCACGCGTGAATCAGATTACACACACACACACACACACACACACACACACACACACACACACACACACACACACACACATACACACACACACACACACACACACCTCAAGATACAGACAAACTAATTAGCACACGGACACATGAATCAGATTACACACACAGAGATTGAAATACAGACACTAATAATTTGTTTACTGATACATAAATCAGATCACACACACACACTCACACACACACAAATTGAGATACACACACTAATTACCACACACACATGAATCAGATTACACACACACACACACACACACACATACACACACACACACACATACACACACACACACATCAAGATACAGACAAACTAATTAGCACACGGACACATGAATCAGATTACACACACAGAGATTGAAATACAGACACTAATAATTTGTTTACTGATACATAAATCAGATCACACACACACACACACACACACAAATTGAGATACACACACTAATTACCACACGCACATGAATCAGATTACACACACACAGATTGAGATACAGACACACTATTTAGTTCATGGACACATCAATCGGATTCCACACACACACAGATTAAGATACAGACACACTAATTAGCACACGCACGCGTGAATCAGATTACACACACACACACACACACACATCAAGATACAGACAAACTAATTAGCACACGGACACATGAATCAGATTACACACACAGAGATTGAAATACAGACACTAATAATTTGTTTACTGATACATAAATCAGATTACACACACATACACACACACACACACACAAATTGAGATACACACACTCATTACCACACACACATAAATCAGATTACACACACACATACACGCACACACACACACACACACACAAATTGAGATACACACACTCATTACCACACACACATGAATCAGATTACACACACACACACACACACACACACACACACACACACACACACACACACACACACACACACACACACAAACACACACACACAAACATCAAGATACAGACAAACTAATTAGCAGACGGACACATGAATCATATTACACACACACACACACATCAAGATACAGACAAACTAATTAGCACACGGACACATAAATCAGATTACACACACACACACACAGATTGAGACACACACACTAATTACCTCACACACACAAATCGGATTACTCACACACTGGTGGAGATACAGACACACTAATAATTAGTTCACGGACAGGTAAATCAGATTACACACACACACAGATGTTGAGATACACCTTTGCAAAAACAATAATAGGTCCATAGTAAACATTCGGGCTGTGAATCTTTGGCCACACCCCACCATTCCTTTACATTCTTGGGGGTAACCATTCCATTCAGAAACCTTTCTCCATTAAAAAAAAATCAATACTTTTTGCATAAGACTGGGGGCAGTTCTATGACACACCACATTCCTCCATAAAATAATGACACTGCTGTGATACATTTCTATATTACTTGGAATATAAAACAGGTTTTGTTGAATAACATTTTACCCAAACATTGAATAAAATCAAATATAAATAAGTACTTTTCTAAAGTAGGTGTGTACAGCAGATGTAGATCATCTACATCAGGGGTCAGCAACCTTTTTGAAAGCAAGAGCTACT
>NC_084614.1:2414504-2672004 GCF_033978795.1 Nerophis ophidion
TGTGTTCGTGACTACTGAGGACCATTTAAAAAAAAAAAAAAAAGTTAAAATTAAAATAGGCCGAAGCTTAAAAATCACTTAAGCGTCTTCAGAATGGATCAGACTATCATTTAAAAAGGTTTCCCTTTAGGGGACCTGTTTTTTGGTCCCCATACCGTCAGAGGTCCCCTAAAGGTGACTGTGTATACAGAGCCATGTCCCCATTAAGTCAGAACACACACACACACACACATATATGCTGGTCATCATTTGGAATGAGGACCAAGTTGTTGTTCAGTACTTGTGGGGACCACCCTTTCTACAGGTTGTGGAGGCATTAAAAAAATGGTGTAAAATGGCCACTAGCCAGTTAGCTCATACACGTCTTTAAATCTCTGGATTGATGAAGGAATGTGCCGATCATAATTACTGGGGACCCTGGGTAAAAGTACTGAATATGGTTCATGGGGACCAAATTTAAATCATTTTGCATAGTTCACACAAATTTGTTCGTGACTACTGAGGACCATTTAAAAAAAAAAAAAAGTTAAAATTAAAATAGGCCGAAGCTTAAAAATCACTTAAGCGTCTTCAGAATGGATCAGACTATCATTTAAAAAGGTTTCCCTTTAGGGGACCTGTTTTTTGGTCCCCATACCGTCAGAGTTCCCCTAAAGGTGACTGTGTATACAGAGCCATGTCCCCATTAAGTCAGAACACACACACACACACACACACACACACACACACACACACACACACACACACACACGTACACACACACACACACACACACGCTGGTTATCATTTGGAATGAGGACCAAGTTGTTGTTCAGTACTTGTGGGGACCACCCTTTCTACAGGTTGTGGAGGCATAAAAAATGGTGTAAAATGGCCACTAGCCAATTAGCTCATACACGTCTTTAAATCTCTGGATTGATGAAGGAATGTGCCGATCATAATTACTGGGGACCCTGGTTAAAAAGACTGAATATGGTTCATGTGGACCAAATTTAAATCATTTTGCATAATTCACACAAATTTGTTCGTGACTACTGAGGACCATTTGAAAAAAATAACATTAAAAAAATTGGAATGAGGTGAACTCTAACGAGAAAAAGTTGCAATGTTGACACAAAGCTGCCATGCAGGCTGTTTTTTTTTTCCTTTTGTCTTAATTTTATTATGTAAAAAACATTTTACCATGAATTGATTAACGTGGAGCCCGACTTAAACAAGTTGAAAAACTTATTGGGGTGTTAGCATTTAGTGGTCAATTGTAAGGAATATGTACTGTACTGTGCAATCTACTAATTACAAGTTTCAATCAATCAATTATTTATTTTTTTGCCATTTGTTTAAAAAAAAAAAAAAGCCAAAAAAATCCATGTCATAATGAATTATTTTCAAAGCTCCAATTAGTTCAAATACTTAATTAAAAATATTTTTTGGTGGTAAATATTGCATATATTGTGCAGTTGCCATATAAAAACATAAATGTTTTCTTTGACAAAATAGCATAAAATAAACAAAATAATATTTTAAACGTAAAATCGACAGATATATCTGAAGTTGATCTCGTAACTTAAGTGTTGAAAGTTAAAAAAAAACCTTAATAAAAATGTATCACTTTCTGAGTGGGGCACCTTTTGGATCCCAAATATATTTAGTGGTATTTTATTTATCTGGGGCGGCATAGCTCCGTTGGTAGAGTGGCCGTGTCAGCAATTTGAGGGTTGCAGGTTCGATTCCCGCTTCCGCCATCCTAGTCACTGCCGTTGTGTCCTTGGGCAAGACACTTGACCCACCTGCTCCCAGTGCCACCCACACTGCTTTAAATGTAACTTAGATATTGGGTTTCACTATGTAAAGCACTTTGAGTCACTAGAGAAAAGCGCTATATAAATATAATTCAAACACTTCACTTTTCACTGTGATTACTTAAAAATAATAAAGAATTCAAATCAATGGTGTCCTGCATTGTTGATCTTTTAGGGCTATAATTACTAAATACTGCATATTTCAGTTTTACTATTACAAAAAAAAAGATGTTTTGACAGAAAAGCCATAAAACCTTTTTTTTTTTAAGTTGATATAGAGATTTACTGTAAGCGTTAAATAAAAAATAATAATAAAAATGTGACTTCATTTGAACATTTTATCAACTGAGACCCTTTATGGTCCCTGGGAACCCTAAAGGTAAAATACATTTTTTAAAATCCATATATTTTGTTATGGTTTGACAATGTAAAATATCAAAATGCTTTCATTTTTCCGTGTGTGGCCCTCAGTGGAAAAAGCTTGGACACCCCTGGTGTAAACAGAGCCATGTCCCCATTAAGTCGAAACACACACACACACACACACACACACACACAATCCAACAGCAAAACATGGAATTTTTTTTCCCTGTAAAAACAAGTTGAAATCTACTAAAGAGTTTAAAAACTCTTAGAACAAGTCAGTTGCACTTCACTTCCTGTGAGCCTTATATGGGCGTGATTCCTCCCGGCCAACCATGGATGACATAGTGTTAGTAGTGACGTCATCATAATCATTTCCATACATTTGTAATACTTGAAAGACAATCTGGTGGTGAGAGCATGCGTAATTTCACAGGCTTACCCATAAGGCCTTTGGATGAACGCAGGGTGAATCTGCGGGACTCCGAAAGTGAAACCTGCAAAGATGAAAAGAAAACCATCCGTGAAGATAAAAAAGTGCGATTTGTGACGACGCTGTCAGAGTTAGTTTGTGACGAAGCCCAAGATGCAGAGAAGGAGGCAGGCATTGAGTGAGAAAACAGGATTTAATCCTTAAAACGAAAACAAAACCAAATGAAGGGTAAAACGAAAAGCGCGCACGAGGCGAATAACAAACTTGGCTAAGAACAAACAAAACTGGAAGCAGGGAACAAAACAGTAAGCTACAAATAGCTACTGAATATAGCTTCTTGCAACGCTGATTGACATGACACGACAGGTAGCAACCACAATAATCCAGCCCAGAGTGGAGGAACAAGCAGGTCTAAATAGCAGCTGGCTGATTGACACCAGGTATGGCCCAGTGCCAATCAGCCACAGCTAAGGGGAAAAAGCACTCAAAGATAACAGCAGGAAATAAACAAAATAAGAGCGCTTACAGGAAATAACACAAACATGTCCAAACTTTCAAGGACAAGCCTGACGTTTCCAACGAGGACTTTGATGGATGGACTTTGTGAAATGTGACGAGGCGGCAGCAGACTGTGTGCCTGCATGTGCTCATGAATAGTCATGATGAATGAATGATGAATATGTGTCACCTGGCTGCATGAGGCGGGGCTTGGCTCCCAAGTAGGCCAAGTTGACGTTGGCCTTGCGCCCGTCGATGATGGGGTTAGGGTCCTTGCAGGCGCGGTCGGCACACGAGCGCTCCGCCATGGTCACCTGCTCACAAGATGGAGGCTGCTGACACCCGCCCACTTCCTGTCACACCCTAGCACACGCTAACACTGGCCTATGAATCAATGAACGGATTACTACCCATCAAGTGCACCAATGAATGATATCTATGTGTGTGTGTGATCGAACAACGTATGAATGAATGAAGTGTACAACTGAAACAAATACGGTCCATGAATAAATGAATGAATGATGTGTATTAATGAATGAATTAGGTGTATGAATAAATAAAATACTGTACATGAATAAATGAATGAATGACGTGCATTAATTAATGATTTAGGCATGTGAATAAACCAAGTATATGAATGGATGACTAATATGACTAAAGTGAATGAATGGTGTGTATAAATGAATGGATGAAGGGTATAACTGAATTAAATGCTTTATATGAATAAATGAATGGATGACACGTATTAATAAATGAATTAGGTGTAAGAATGAATTAAATGCTGTACATGAGCAAATGAATGAATGACGCGCACTAATGAATGATTGAGGCGGATGAATAAATCAAGTATATGAATGGATGATATGAATGACTAATATGACTAAAGTGAATGAATGGTCTGTATAAATGAATGAATGAAGGGTATAACTGAATTAAATGCTGTATATGAATAAATGAATGGATGACACGTATTAATAAATGAATTAGGTGTATGAATGAATTAAATGCTGTACATGAACAAATGAATGAATGACGTGTACTAATGAATGATTGAGGCGGATGAATAAATCAAGTATGTGAATGGATGATATGAATGACTAATATGACTAAAATGAATGAATGGTGTGTATAAATGAATGAATGAAGTGTGGAAAACTTAATTAAATAGTGTATATGAATAAATGAATGGATGACATGTATTAATAAATGAATTAGGTGTATGAATGAATTAAATGCTGTACATGAACAAATGAATGAATGACGTGTACTAATGAATGATTGAGGCGGATGAATAAATCAAGTATATGAATGGATGATATGAATGACTAATATGACTAAAGTGAATGAATGGTGTGTATAAATGAATGAATGAAGTGTATAACTGAATTAAATAGTGTATATGAATAAATGAATGGATGACACGTATTAATAAATGAATTAGGTGTATGAATAAATTAAATGCTGTACATGAACAAATGAATGAATGACGTGTACTAATGAATGATTGAGGTGGATGAATAAATCAAGTATATGAATGGATGATATGAATGACTAATATGACTAAAGTGAATGAATGGTGTGTATAAATGAATGGATGAAGGGTATAACTAAATTAAATACTGTATATGAATAAATGAATGGATGATACGTATTAATAAATGAATTAGGGGTATGAATAAATCAAATACTGTATATGAATAAATGATGTGTATTAATGAATGAATTAGGCGTGTGAATAAATCAAATACATGAATGGATGATATATATGACTAATATGACTAAAGTGAATGAATGATGCACGAATGATGTATATAAATGACAGAATTAATTGTATAACTGAAATACTGTATATGAATAAATGAATGGATGATGTGTATTAATAAATGAACTAGGTGTATGAATAAATCTAATACTGTGCATGAATGAATGAATGAATGAATGACATGTAGTAATGAATGATTTAGGCATATGAATAAATCAAATATATGAATGGATGATATGTATGACTAAAGTGCATGTATAAATGAATGGATTAAGTATATGAATAAATACATGACGTGTTTGAATGAGTTAATTACCGTATATGAAAAAACATTGTGTATGAATAAATGAATTAGGTAAATAAATAACGTGTATGACTGAATTAAATACTGCATATGGATGAATGACGCATATAAATGAATGAATAGTATGACATGTATGAATAAATGAATAAATGATGTGTATAAATGAATGAATTAAAAGTATGAATAAATTAATAGACCAATGAATGATATGTAGTGAATGAATAAATGAATGAGGTCTACAAATGAATGTATTAAGTGTATGACTGAATTAAACACTGTATATGAATGAATGACGCATATAAATGAATGCATTAACTGTATGAATAAATCAAATATATGAATGAATGATATGCATGAATGAAGTGAATGAATAATTAATTATTTAAGTGTATGACTGATTTAAATAAATCAAACATATGAATAAATGAATGACTGACATGCAGGAATGAATGAACAAAGTGATTAAATAAATGTAAATAAATTATGTGTATGACTGAATTAAATACTGTATAGGAATAAATGACCCGTATAAATGAATGAATTAAATGCAAGCGGAATAAAATGGATGGACCGATGGATAAATCAAATAGATGAATGAATAATATGCATGAATGAATGAATGAATACATTAATGACATGTATAAATGAATGTACTAAAAATGTATGACTGATGTAAATATTGTATATGAATACATGATGTGTATGAATGAATTAAGTGTATGAATAAATCAGATATATGAGTAAATGAATGATGTGCACGAATGAATGAATAAATGTAAATCAATTAAGTGTATGAATGATATAATGTATATGAATAAATGACGTGTATAAATGAATGAATTAAGTGTATTACTGAATTAAATACTGTCTATAAAAATGACTTGTATTAATGAATGCATGAATGAATGGAATGAATGAATGAAGTGTATGAATAAATCAACTGTATGAATAGATATACGAATAGTGTGAATGAATATATGACTGAATGAATGAAGGGTATGAATAAAAAAATTGTATGTAAGTATGAATGAATGATGTGCATGTATGAGTGAATGAATGAATGAATGACATGTATAAATGAATGAATTACGTCCATCCATCCATTTTGTACCGCTTATTCCCTTTCGGGGTCGCGGGGGACGCTGGCGCCTATCTCAGCTACAATCGGGCGGAAGGCGGGGTACACCCTGGACAAGTCGCCACCTCATCACAGGGCCAACACAGATAGACAGACAACATTCACACACTAGGGCCAACGTGTATGACTGAATAAAATAATGTAAATGAAGAAATTATGCCCATGAATGAATGAATGAAAGAACTATATGAATAAATCAAGTGTATGAATATATGAATGAATATAGTGAATGAATATGTGGACAAATGAATGGTATGAATGAATAAATTGTATGTAAGTATGAATAAATAAAGCTCACAAATATTAAGTGTATGTATGAATAAACAAAGTGTGTGAAGGGATTATTAAAGTACACCTATGAATGTATGAATAAAGTGTATGAAAGAATGACGTGAAGGAACGAATAAAGTAAATTATTGAATAAAAGTATGAATGAATAAACTGTAAGGAAAAAGTGAATAAAGTGTATGAAGGAATGACTGAATGAAGTGAAGGAATGAATAAAGTGAATTAATGAATATAGGGTATGAATGAACGTATTAAGTGTGAGGGAAAAGTGAATAAAGTGTATGAACGAATGAATAAAATGTATGAATAAATATTAGATTTAAATGAATAAAATATATGGCTGACAAAATTCTATGAATGAATAAATTAAGGACATGACTGACTGACATGTATAACACATGAATGGTATTCATGAATGCATGATTGCTTGAATAAGAGGTATGAATGAATAAATTGTGTGAATGAACGTATGACTGAATGAATACAAAGTATATTAAAATAAATTGTATGGATGAATGTATGACTGAATAAATGAGAGGTATGGATATATGACTGAATGAATGAGAGATATGATTAAATAAATTGGATGAATGACTGAATGAATAAGAAGTATGAATAGTAAATTGTAGAATGAATAAGTATGAAAAAATAAATTGTATGAATGAATGTATGACTGAATGAATGAGAGGTATGAATCAATAAATTGTTTGAATGAATACATGACTGAAAGAATGAGAGGTATGATTAAATAAATTGGATGAATGAATGAATGACAGAATGAATAAGAAGTATGAATAGTAAATTGTAGAATGAATAAGAAGTATGAAAAAATAAATTGTATGAATGGATGTATGACTGAATGAATGAGAGGTATGAATCAATAAATTGTTTGAATGAATACATGACAGGTATGAATATATGACTGAGAGGTATGAATCAATAAATTGTTTGAATGAATACATGACTGAATGAATGAGAGGTATGAATATATGACTGACTGAGCGGGAGGTATGAATAAGTTTTTGTATGAATGAATATATGACTGAATGAATAAGAAGTATCAATAATGCATTGTATGATAAATAAATTGTGAGAATGAATGTATGACTGAATGAATACGAAGTATAGATAAATCAATGGTACGACTAAAATGTATGACTGAATAAATGAGAGGTATGAATAAATACATTTTATGAATGAATATATGACTGAATGAATTAGAAGTATGAATAAATCAATTGTATGAAGGAATATAGGACTGAATTAATAAGAAGTATAAATAAATGAATGTATGGCTGAATGAATGAGAGGTATAAATAAATATATTATATGAATGAATGAATGAAAGAGGGTATGACAGAATGAAGATGAGCTCCTATGTTACATTGGATTCCTGCCAAGAAGTCCAGTAAATATTCATAATCAATTATTATTATTGATATTGTTGTTATTATTATTATTAGAAGAATGTTTTCTGCAACTAGAAACAACTTTGAGAGATTTGTCAAAGTTTCCAGAATTGACCAAAAATAAAGAATGACAGAACTTGAAAAATGTTTCAACACAACTTTGTGCAAATCATTTGGAAGTCTGGAAAAAGTCCAACTTTCACTTTCGCTTTCGTTTTCATTTCCATGATGAGCTGGTCAGTTAGATGAAGAAGAAGAAGGAGATTCAAACTTGTGGAATATTTCACGCAAGAATGTGCGACAGGATGGACGGTGCAGGTGAGTGAGTGAGGTGCAGGTGAGTGAGTGAGGTGCAGGTGAGTGAGTGAGATGCAGGTGAGTGAGTGAGGTGCAGGTGAGTGAGTGAGGTGCAGGTGAGTGAGTGAGGTGCAGGTGAGTGAGTGAGGTGCAGGTGAGTGAGGTGCGGGTGAGGGAGTGAGGTGCAGGTGAGTAAGTGAGGTGCAGGTGAGTGAGTGAGGTGCAGGTGAGTGAGTGAGATGCAGGTGAGGGAGTGAGGTGCAGGTGAGTGAGGTGCGGGTGAGTGAGTGAGGTGCGGGTGAGTAAGTGAGGTGCAGGTGAGTGAGTGAGGTGCAGGTGAGTGAGCGAGTGAGTCCCTACTCACAAATCCGTATCCTCTGGACTTCCCGGTCTGGCGGTCTGTGATGACCACCGCCTCCTCGATCTCCCCGAACACCTCGAAGTACTTGCGGAGGCTGGAGTCGGTGGTGTGGTAAGGCAGCCCCCCCACGAAGATCTTGGTGTAGGTGGTGTCCTTCTGCGTGCTGTGCATCTTCGATGACGTCACGCGGGAGCGTCTGTGGACTAGTTCTTCTTCTTCTTCTTTTTCTTCCTCTTCCTCCAGTCAACACCATCAGGACTCGGCGGCCCTCCTCGCTTCCTCTGCCGGCCCAAAGAGAACCGACACGCTCGCTCCCGAGGTCTGCCTCCAAGCCACGCCCCCTACCCCCCCACCCCCACGCCCGACCACGTGGTCCACTTCTGACCAGGTCAACATGGATTCGTCACGTCAGGTGCACGGAGACAATCATCGTGGAAAAATATACATCGATTAAACACAATTCATTGATACATTTGCTAAAAAAAAAGTTGATTCATTCAAAAACGAATGTTTGACATTTCGCCCACGTCGTTCTGACCTGGGGGCAGGTGTACCTAATGCAGTGGCCACGGCGGGGGCGTACTCGAACAGACAAAAAGTGTTCGAATGGAGAAAAATGGAATATTTTACTCACATTCCAACACGCGGGAGTCGAGTCCACGTCGAGAGGAGTCCGGCCAGAGGTCAAAGGTCGCTGGAAACTAAACAAAGAGTCGCAAACGTCGGCGTTGTCATAATTAAATGACAAAAACAGCGACATCCAGTGGTCGTCATGGCAAATGACGCGCCAGATAAATAACTTCTGCACTAAAAATGGCAAACAGCGACGTTCAGTGGTCGTTGTGACGAATGACACGCCAGAGAGATATTGATCACTTTGTCAGCATCAATGTTGCAATTTATAAATAAAGGTTAATAAAATTCTCAGAAAATAAAAATCTTTGTCAGCTTGGTCGTCTTTTTTTAATTTAGTACGAAGGTTTTTGGTACTTTCATAAACGACTGTTACATAGAAGTGCTTGTCAATATTATTATATTGAAAAACATTTTCTACATAAATGTTGATTTATGAAAGTAAAACCTACATTTTCTGATTGGCTTAATGGTTTACAATTATCAATCAAATTTTGGAGAATGATTAAGAGTACAAAAGCCCTTAAGTTGATATATTTGTTAAAAACATTTCAAGTGATTTTGTCTTTGTCATATGTTTTATTATTTTATTTAATACATTTATTACTGTATCTGTATTTGCTTTAGTTTTATTTCCATGATGTTGAAAGTGCCTTGACTTTTGTGTGAATTATAAATGTGTGTTTGTTCAATAAAAATAAAAATGATAAATAAAATAAATGTCAACATGTCGTTCGTCACAATGACCACTGGACGTCGCTGTTTGACATGTTTAGCCGAGCTCCTCGGGAGGACGCCAAATTGCCAGTTTTTTTTCTTTGTTATTTTGATTTAAAAAATTGTGCATATTACAAAAATATATTCTCAATGTACACAAAAACCAAGACACTTAAAAAAAAAAAACTCAACAATTTCAAACATCCACATCAGGTTGAGCAAATACTGCCTTTTGCAAAATTTGGAAGGAAAGAAAACTAAAGCAAATACAAATAGAAAATAATATCCTAACAATAAATAATACAAAAAAAAAAATTGGACAACATAAAAAAATCACACAGACAAAAAAGCTTAATGTAAATCACTTTAAATGTATGCAATAACAAAATCAATTGTATTTTTAATCATTTCCCAAGATTTAAAAAAAAATAATTAAGCGAATTTAATGAATCCAGATTTATGTAGAATTTGTTTGGAGAATAATAATGTTGACAAACATTTCTTTGCTATCATAACTTATAAAAATGCCAAATTTGATGTCTTCTATTGGACGCCAACGTGCTAGCGAAGACGTCACTTCCGTTGTGGAAAGCGACGCTCGATGTTTTTGTCAACGGTTTATGACTTATTCGATAAAAAGAATAGTTTACATCGCAGTAAAAGAGAATAACAATATAAAATAAGAACATCTGGAGTTTCATCGTCACAATTATAACCACTTGTATCTACTGTCATTGCACAGATTGACACACGGGGGCGCCACTGACTCCCATCGCGTCATTCCCCCTAATATCCTTTTTTTTTTAACGAAGTGCTTAATGAACTTAAATCAATATCTAGGCCTAACAAAAAGTGGAATTTCAAACTGTAAATAAAGTCGTAAAAAAATATGGATTTATCGGCCATTTTTCGGCAGCTGGTTTCTAAATAATGCATTCTTAAATGATCCATCCATCCATCCATTTTCTACCGCTTATTCCCTTTCGGGGTCGCGGGGGGCGCTGGCGCCTATCTCAGCTACAATCGGGCGGAAGGCGGGGTACACCCTGGACAAGTCGCCACCTCATCGCAGATTCTTAAATGATGTGTGTCATATTTTGTCATATTTTGTATGACATTGTTTTGAATTAAAGATGAGCAAAACATAAAAATAAACCAAAACAGTGAACGAACATTATTGCCGTAGGACAAGTTGACTGGAAGTGAATATATATATATATATATACATATATACATATATATATATATACACACACATATATATATATATATATATATGTGTGTGTGTGTTTGTATACACATATATATATAAATGTATAAGTACATATAAATACAGTTTATATACATACATATATGTATAAATACAAGTATATATACACATTCCGCCCGATTGTAGCTGAGATAGTTTCCAGCGTCCCCCGCGACCCTGAAGGGAATAAGCGGTAGAAAATGGATGAATGGATGTGTGTGTATATATACACATATATATTTATGTGTATATATACATATATCTACATACATATACACATGTATATATATATACTGTATATTAATATTTTTATACATATATATGTATATATACACATATATATTTGTGTATATATATATATATATCTACATACATATACACAAGTATATATACATATAAACTGTATATTTTATACATATCTACATATGTATATGTGTGTATATATATATATATGTATATATATATATATATGTATATATACACGTGTGTGTGTATATATATATGCATCTACATATGTATATACATATATAAACATATACATATATGTATGTATATATACATATATAAATATGTATATATATACATATATAAATATGTATATACAGATATATAAATATGTATATATAGATATAAAAATATGTATATATATATATAAGTGTGTATACATATATACAAGTTGAGTAAATCATTTAAATGTATCATCGTTTTCACAGCTTTGTGCTTGTTAGAAGTTTTAATGTAGTTGTAATTCTTTTTTTAAACGGCACACTAAACATGTCCGGTATTGAGAAAGTCATCACCTTGTAGTTGTTATTGCAGAATTCTACATCAACATGTTGACTTTCAACACTCAGCAGCTTCAACACTTTTTGTCTCTAAGAAAAGGCGTCAAGGAAGGAAAATGAAGTAAATAAACAGAAGACTCAAGCAGAAATAAAATAAAATGAATAAAAAATAGGATGGGATAGAAAATACAAAAAAAAAGCGCATGTAAATCACTTTAAATTTCTCCCAAAATTATATTAATTTAGATGCTTTTGTACTTTGAAGAATTCTCCAAGATGGAATTGATCATTTGAGGCATGTTGATCATCAGGTGCTCCCCGCAGACCTTGGTCAGGTTCCTCTGGACCGAGGCGCGCCTGCTCCAGCTGGTCCGCCCTCACCTGAGACCAGACCTCAAGGTCAGGGGTCGGCTGATATTTCACAAGTATCAGTCCTTTCCATTTGTCCCGGGACATCCAGTTTTTGTCCTTCTTTTGTGGAGTTCTCCTCTAAACATTTGAAGGTGTTGAAATCACCGTGTAAACTCGCTAATGCTAATCAGTAGCATGCTTATGGCATATAGAATGTAAATTAGCATCAAGCTAACACTTTGAGAAGTGGAAACAAGCTTTTAAGCACCTTGTATCAGGCATGAAAAATGACAACATTATAAAAATGCTTGTTTACCCGCCAAGTGCTTGAGCCAACGTGCGCCTTAGTTGTAATTTTAACTTGTTTGGAGGTGCTTAAATCACCGTGTAAACTCGCTAATACTAATCAGTAGCATGCTTATGGCATACATAATGTAATTTAGCATCGAGCTAACACTCTTTGGAAAGTGAAGTTAATTATATTTATATAGCGCTTTTTCTCTAGTGCCTCAAAGCGCTTTACATAGTGAAACCCAATATCTAAGTTACATTTAAACCAGTGTGGGTGGCACTGGGAGCAGGTGGGTCAAGTGTCTTGCCCAAGGACACAACAGCAGTAATTAGGATGGCGGAAGTGGGAATCGAACCTGCAACCCTCAAGTTGCTGGCACGGCCACTCTACCAACCGAGCTATACCGCCCCACAGTGTAGACAAAATAAGCGCCTTATATGTGGTGTGACAATCCTGACAGTCTGCTACGATACGCTTGTTTACCCGCCGAGTGTTTAAACTGATGCAAAGTTTTAACCAGTTGGCTGTTTTTGAAGGAGTTTCATCAAAAATGAACACGACCAAAAATATGAACTGGTGTGCATGTTGTACAAGTAAAGACCAGGCAGCAGCTCTCACATTCTCATACTTTCTGTAACACTAAAATGTAGAATTCATTAATAACTAAATATACTAGTATTGTTTAATAATTAACTGAATATACTAGTATTGTTTACTAATTAAAGTATTCATTAATAACTAAATATACTAGTATTGTTTAATAATAAAAGTATTCATTAATAACTGAATATACTAGTATTGTTTAATAATCATAATATAAATAACCATAGATAAAAGTATCATTTACTTATTAGTATTAATTAATAACTAAAGAAACTAATATTGTTTACTAATTAAACAAACCACACCTAGGAAGAAATGTCTGCCATCTTGCAAAATGCCTGGACTCTAATCCTCATGGACTCTGATCCTCATGGACTCTAATCCTCAATGGACTCTAATTGGGCGGCATAGCTCGGTTGGTAGAGTGGCCGTGCCAGCAACTTGAGGGTTGCAGGTTCGATTCCCGCTTCCGTCATCCTAGTCACTGCCGTTGTGTCCTTGGGCAAGACACTTTACCCACCTGCTCCCAGTGCCACCCACACTGCTTTAAATGTAACTTAGATATTGGGTTTCACTATGTAAAGCGCTTTGAGGCACTAGAGAAAAAGCGCTATATAAATATCATTCACTTCACTTCACTAATCCTCAATGGACTCTAATCCCACTGGAATCTAATCCTCATGGACTCTAATCCCCCAGGACTCAAATCCTCATGGACTCTAATCCCCCTGGACTCTAATCCTCCTGGACTCTAATCCTCCTGGACTCTAATCCCACTGGACTCTAATCCTCATTGGACTCTAATCCCACTGGACTCTAATCCCACTGAACTCTAATCCCCCTGGACTCAAATCCTCATGAACTCTGATCCCACTGGACTGTAATCTGCAATGGACTGTAATCCGCAATGGACTGTAATCCCCCTGGACTCTAATCCTCCTGGACTCTAATCCCACTGAACTCTAATCCCCATGGACTCTAATCCCCCTGGGCTCTAATCCTCATGGACTCTAATCCCACTGGACTCTGATCCCCCCTGGACTAAAATCCTCATGGACTCCGATCCCACTGGAATCTGATCCCCCTGGACTCTAATCCCCCTGGACACTAATCCTCATGGACTCTAATCCTCATTGGACTCTAATCCCCCTGGACTCAAATCCTCATGAACTGTGATCCCCCTGGACACTAATCCCACTGGACTCTAATCCGCAATGGACTGTAATCCCCCTGGACACTAATCCTCCATGGACTCTGATCCTCCATGGACTCTGATCCTCCATGGACTCTGATCCTCCATGGACTCTGATCCCCCTGGACTCTGATCCCCCTGGACTCTGATCCCACTGGACTCTGATCCCACTGGACTCTGAACCCACTGGACTCTGATCCCCCTGGACTCTAATCCCCCTGGACTCTAATCCCCCTGGACTCTAATCCCCCTGGACTCTAATCCCACTGGACTCTAATCCTCAATGGACTCTAATCCTCATGGACTCTAATCCTCATGGACTCTAATCCTCATGGACTCTAATCCCGCTGAACTCTAATCCCGCTGGACTCTAATCCCCCTGGACTCTAATCCCCCTGGACTCTAATCCCACTGGACTCTAATCCTCAATGGACTCTAATCCTCATGGACTCTAATCCTCATGGACTCTAATCCTCATGGACTCTAATCCCGCTGAACTCTAATCCCCCTGGACTCTAATCCCCCTGGACTCTAATCCCCCTGGACTCTAATCCCACTGGACTCTAATCCTCAATGGACTCTAATCCTCATGGACTCTAATCCTCATGGACTCTAATCCTCATGGACTCTAATCCCCCTGGACTCTAATCCCCCTGGACTCTAATCCCACTGGACTCTAATCCTCAATGGACTCTAATCCTCATGGACTCTAATCCTCATGGACTCTAATCCTCATGGACTCTAATCCCGCTGAACTCTAATCCCCCTGGACTCTAATCCCCCTGGACTCTAATCCCCCTGGACTCTAATCCCACTGGACTCTAATCCTCAATGGACTCTAATCCTCATGGACTCTAATCCTCATGGACTCTAATCCTCATGGACTCTAATCCCGCTGAACTCTAATCCCGCTGGACTCTAATCCTCCATGGACTGTAATCCTGCTGGACTCTAATCCTCCATGGACTCTAATGCTGCTGGACTCTAATCCTGCTGGACTCTAATCCTCCATGGACTCTAATCCTGCTGGACTCTAATCCTGCTGGACTCTAATCCTGCTGGACTCTAATCCTGCTGGACTCTAATCCTCCATGGACTCTAATCCTGCTGGACTCTAATCCTGCTGGACTCTAATCCTGCTGGACTCTAATCCTCCATGGACTCTAATCCTGCTGGACTCTAATCCTCCATGGACTCTAACCCTGCTGGACTGTAATCCCCCATGGACTGTAATCCTGCTGGACTCTAATCCTCCATGGACTCTAATCCTGCTGGACTCTAATCCTGCTGGACTCTAAACCTGCTGGACTCTAAACCTGCTGGACTCTAATCCTCCATGGACTCTAATCCTCCATGGACTCTAACCCTGCTGGACTGTAATCCTCCATGGACTGTAATCCTGCTGGACTCTAATCCTCCATGGACTCTAATCCTGCTGGACTCTAATCCTGCTGGACTCTAAACCTGCTGGACTCTAAACCTGCTGGACTCTAAACCTGCTGGACTCTAATCCTCCATGGACTCTAATCCTCCATGGACTCTAACCCTGCTGGACTGTAATCCTGCTGGACTACTGACCTGAGCAGGCAGCTTCTCCTCCCATCTGTGACCTTTGACCTTGAGGGGCTCCAGCCTGGCAGGTCTGACCTTGTCATCCACCTAACACACACACACACACACACGTGTGACAACATCTTATTTTGAAAAGCATATGGTACTTCCTGTGCAAGCACCCACCGTGCTGCCTCCCTCCCGCCTGGGGATGACTCCCTCCCTCTGCAGCGCCTCCATCAGGTGGGAGGAGGTCAGGTGCACCTGCTGCAGGACGCCCCCTGCTGGCAGCTCTCCAGGTAGCGGACTTCCTGTTTGGTGCTGGGAGGGGTGGGCCAGGACGGTTGTCACGGCAACAGCACACGGCTGCGTCGACACATCCATCCATGAATTATAAAAAGTCCAACATGCTAACTCACATTTCCCCCCCATTTCTAATCATTGATGGCTTCTAATCAATACTTTTAAGAATAACAATTATTATGTTGAGAATAACAATTATTATGTTGACTTGTCTTGCTTTCATTCCAGTTTGTCCTGGTGGGGCTAGTCAGGAAGTAGTCTTTGCCATGCAGTTATGTCTGTTGGTGAGTCCTACAAAGTGTTTGTACTGCAAGTATTACACAGCAGCTGTTTGATTGGAACGTGCGTCTGATTTGTTGTCATCAACACATTCGGAGGCGCTGAAATCGCCATGTAAAACTGCTAATGCTAATTAGTAGCATGTTTATGGCATATCCAATGTAAATTAGCATCGAGCTAGAAGACTTTGAAAAGAGGTGAAACTTTTAAGCGCTTTATCAGCCATGGAAAATGACAACTTGTAACAATCCACTACAAATACGCTTGTTTACCCGCCAAGTGCTTGAGCCAATGTAGTTTTCATTAACACATTCGGAGGTGTAGAAATCACCATGTAAGACCGCTAATGCTAATCAGTAGCAAGTCTATGGCATTTTCAATGTAAGTTAGCATCGAGCTAACACATTTTGAAAAGTGCAGACTAACTTTTGAGTACTTTATCAAGGATGGAAAATGACAACATTACGTCGTGACAGTCGGCTACAAATACGCTTGTTTACCCGCAGAGTGCTTGAGCCAACGTGCGTTTTAGTTGTGGTGTTTCATTAACACTTTTGGAAGTCTTTAAATCACCATGTAAAACCGCTAATGCTAATCAGTAGCAAGTCTATGGCATTTTCAATGTAAGTTAGCATCGAGCTAACACATTTTGAAAAGTGCAGACTAACTTTTGAGTACTTTCCATCAAGGATGGAAAATGACAATGTTACGTCGTGACAGTTGGCTACAAATATGCTTGTTTACCCGCCGAGTGCTTGAGCCAACGTGTATCTTAGTTTGGAGGTGTTAAAATCACCATGAAAAACCGCTAATGCTGATCAGTAGCACGTCTATAGCATATTTAATGTAAATTAGCATCGGGCTTGCACATTTTGAAGAGTGGACCCTTAACTTTTAAGTGCTTTCCATCAGTCAATTAACGAATGAATCAAAGTTCATTTATATAGCCCTGAATCACAAATGTCTCAAAGGGCTGCACAAGCCACGACGACAACCTGGGCTCAGATCCCATGACAAAACCTGGAAGGTACCGCAGATGTGGGGCATGAAAAAAAAAAGGTCAACATGAGTTACTTAGTAATAGTCCGCTACAAATACGCTTGTTTACCCGCCGAGTGCTTGGGTCGGTGCAGTTTCAACCAGTCTGCAGTTTTTGAAAACAACAAAATAGTCAAAGATCATCTCTATGACAGCACTCTGATGTTTTTAAAGGACCATCTCTAAAAATGTGAAGTGTTTTGAAGTGAGCCGGGGATAGTCCTGCCACACACCTTGAGCAAGGGGAGAAGAAACACTTCTTACCTGCTCTGAGCTGTCCGAGGTGTTGGTGGTGGAGCCCCCACACCCCATGTTGCACCAATATCATCCAGAAGATTCTACCAAACATTCCTGCACACAATGCTGACTCAGCGTTGCCAAGGCTGGTTGCTACCATAAATATGACCCGCCTAAGTAGAAACAATCCTGGCAACAAACACACAAACACACGTAATGTAACTGTGTGTGCGTGTGTGTGTGCGTGTAAGACCCACAACTAGGAAGTGTTCTTTTCCTTTACTAATTGTATTTATTTATCAACACTCAAACTGTATCAAATGTTTTTTTACTAACAGAATGTTAACTTGACCCCAATGTTTATGTTGATAACAACTTCACCTACTAGTATTGTTTAATAATTATAGTATTCATTAATAACTAAATATACTAGTATTGTTTACTAACTATAGTATTCATTAATAACTAAATATACTAGTATTGTTTACTAACTATAGTATTCATTAATAACTAAATATACTAGTATTGTTTACTAACTATAGTATTCATTAATAACTAAATATACTAGTATTGTTTACTAACTATAGTGTTCATTAATAACTAAATATACTAGTATTGTTTACTCATAGTATTCATTAATAAGTAAAGATACTAGTAATGTTTAATAATTATAGTATAACTAAAGACACAAGTATTGTTTACTTATTAAATATAGTATTAATTAATAAGTAAAGATACGATTATTGTTTAATACATTTGTAAATATCCATCCATCAATTTTCTACCGTTTGTCCCTATCTCAGCTGCATTGGGGCGTAAGGCGGGGTACACCCTGGACAAGTCACTATCTCATCGCAGGGCCAACACAGATAGACAACATTCACACACTAGGGACCATTTAGTGTTGCCAATCAACCTATCCCCAGGTGCATGTCTTTGGAGGTGGGAGGAGCCTGTCCACAGGTGTGTGTCATTGGAGGTGGGAGGAGCCTGTCCCCAGGTGCGTGTCATTGGAGGTGGGAGGAGCCTGTCCCCAGGTGCGTGTCATTGGAGGTGGGAGGAGCCTATCCCCAGGTGCATGTCAATGGAGGTGGGAGGAGCCTATCCCCAGGTGCATGTCATTGGAGGTGGGAGGAGCCTAACCCAAAGTGTGTGTCATTGGAGGTTGGAGGAGCCTATCCCTGGTACATGTCTTTGGAAGTGGGAGGGGCCTATCCCAGGTGCGTGTCTTTGGAGGTGGGAGGGGCCTAGCCTTAGGTGCATGTCTTTGGAGGTGGGAGGAGCCTATCTCTAGGTGCATGTCTTTGGAGGTGGGAGGAGCCTATCCCCAGGTGCGTGTCATCAGAGGTGGGAGGAGCCTGTCCCCAGGTGTGTGAAATTGGAGGTGGGAGGAGCCTATCCCCAGGTGATTGTCTTTGGAGGGAGGAGCCTATCCCCAGGTGTGTGTCTTTGGAGGTGGGAGGAGCCTATCCCCAGGTGCATGTCTTTGGAAGTGGGAGGGGCCTATCCCCAGGTGCGTGTCTTTGGAGGTGGGAGGAGCCTGTCCACAGGTGCGTGTCATTGGAGGTGGGAGGGGCCTATCCCCAGGTGCGTGTCTTTGGAGGTGGGAGGAGCCTGTCCACAGGTGCGTGTCATTGGAGGTGGGAGGGGCCTATCCCCAGGTGCATGTCTTTGGAGGTGGGAGGAAGCCGCAGAGAACCCACACAGCCACAGCGGAGAACATGCAAACTCCAAACAGAAAGGTCCTGAGCCCGGGATTGAACTCGGGACCTTCTTATTGTGAGGCACATGCACTAACCCCTGTACCACCGTGCTGCCACATTTGTAAATATATTATTGTTTAATATGTTGCAAATCAAATATTATTTAAAAATTATGTAAATCAATGATTGAAGAACTTTGTAAATATGGTATTACTGCATAAATATGGTATTGTTTAAAAACTATGGGTAAACCGTTGAATAAATTCCAAGAGAGCAGAAATATTTGATAGTTTTATTGATAGTAATGAACCATGGTTTTGAAGTCTTATCACTCATCTGGTAATAATTATAATAACAATAATAATCATCATGGCTTCCAAATTAAACTCAACTTCCTTACCATCCAAAGTCCCCCTTGTCCATTTAAAGCTGCGATATAAAAATATATACTTAATACTTTGTACAATACTGGTTTTGGTCCAAACAAAAGTGGATCAGTAAGCCAAATAGCCTTCAGTCATCAAAGGCTCTCCAATTTGCATGTAAGTCCTTTTTTTTAAATGGATGTGGGCAACTTTGAATTATAGGAATGACAACAAGCGACTGCAGACACGGGAAGAAAGGACCATCATGGGGACAGAGAATTAAAAAAAAAAAAAGAAGAAGAAAAAGAAGAAAGAAAACAAAGAGTATTTACAAGTGGTAGTAATGCTGAAAGGCCAATTAGAGCTGAGCAGGTGGGAAGAAGTCACAGGGAAAGCATACATTTACAAAGGTTCTAACCAACCGTGCATGTACACTCGCCTCCTTTCCTTCCTTCCTAGCTTTTAATTACAAACATTCATATGCTCTCACACACTCACACACACACACAGACACACACACACACACACACAGACAGAGCTACAGTGTGTACATCTAGTTTACATCCAGCAGCTCCTCCACAGTCCTTGGTAGTGTGTGCACTAAGTGTGGACGTGATAGTTGTCACACTTCAGTCAGCAGCAGGGTGGAAACAGACAACATCAGCCACCTGACGTGGGAGCAAAAAGCCACACACCTGGTCGGGAAAAGTCCTCCCAGTCGCCGTGCACACGTCCACGCGTCTACGTCCTTCGGCGCCGCGCCTGCTTGAACTTACGTCCGCCTATCGTCTGCTGGCCGGCGGGGGCCGGCGTGAAGGACTTGGATGACCTGCAGAGAAGCAGTCACGTGTCACACTCTCTTCTAATGCTACAAAATGTCCAAAAGCAGGCAAGTTGTCAGCTTGTGTAAATGCTAAATAAAAATACTTATATTCAATTGAATAGACTGCAAAGACAAGATATTTCATCTTCACACTGACAAACTATCTTATTTTTTGCAAATAATCATGAAGTTAGAATTGCAAAAAAAGCATGTTTACCAGTGTGTTACATGGCCTTTCCTTTGAACAACACTCAGTGCAGGTTTGGGAACTGAGGAGACACATTTTTAAAGTGGAATTCTTTCCCATTCTTGCTTGATGTACAGCCTCATATTTTAGCCTGCACACATTTTCAATGTCTGGACTACAGCCAGGCCAGTCTAGTACCCACACTCTATGAAGCCACGCTGTTGTAACACCTGGCTTGGCATTGTCTTGCTGAAATAAGCAGGGGCGTCCATGATAACAACATATGTCGCTCCAAAAGCTGTATGTACCTTTCAGCAATAATGGTGCCTTCACAGATGTGTAAGTTAGCCATGCCTTGGCCACTAATACATGCTGACTTTTACACTTTGTCCCGATATCCACAGTTTCCCAAAAAAAAAATTTAAATCTGGACTCGTCAGACCCCAGAACACATCCACTTTGCATCAGTCCATCTGGGTGTTGTTGATAAATGGCTTTGGCTTTGCATAGTAGAGTTCTAGCTTGCACTTACAGATGTAGCGACCCACTGCAGTTACTGACAGTGGTTTTCGGAAGTGTTCCTGAGCCCATGTGGTGATATCCTTTACACACTGATGTGGCTTTTTGATGCCTGAGGGATCCAAGGTGCATAATATCATGACTTATATGCAGTGATTTCTACAGATTCTCTGAACCTTTTGATGATATTACAAAGCGTAGATGGTAAAATCCCTTGTTGAGAAATGTTGTTCTTAAACAATTTGCTCAGGTATTTGTGGACAAAGTGGTGACCCTCGCCCCGTCCTTGTTTGTGAATGAGTGAGCATTTCATGGAAGCTGCTTTTACACCCAATCATGGCACCCACCTGTTCCCAATTCGCCTGTTCACCTGTGGGATGTTCCAAATAAGTCTTTGATGAGCATTCCTTAACTTTCTCACTTGTGCCAGCTTTTTTGAAACATGTTGCAGGCATCAAATTCCAAATGAGCTAATGTTTGCAAAAATAAAGTTTACCAGTTCCAACGTTAAGGATCTGGTCTTTGCAGTCTATTTAAGTTGAAAAGGATTTGTTGTATTCTCTTTTTATATAGCATTTCCACAACCTGACTACTTCACTACTTTTGGGGTTTGTACGCCATCACAGAACTGAAATAAACACGCCCCATGTTAAATGCTACCATCACAAAGAAGCAGAAGATACGTACTTGACGTTGAAACAAATATTACGCCACCAAAAAACTAGAAGATACATACCATAAATTTCAGACTAAAAGCCACTACTTTGTTGCTACGCTTTGATCCTGCAGCTTATAAACGGTGCAGCTAATTTATGGATTTTTCTCCGCTGATGGCTATCAAGCAAATAGTTTATTAAACACATGCAAAGACGTTTTCATTTTTGTGCTATGGTGCAATCTTTTGGAGGAGTTTGCTCACTGCAAGTGTAGCTGGGTGAATGCCTGCAAGTGTTTCCTGCTGTTTAAAGCTTTGAGCCGGAAGTACATGTACCGTTCCGTCGTCTGGTTGTCCATAGCGTTTCTACTCGTATTCTTTTACTTCACTCCAAGCAATGTTTCTAAGTTTTACAATATAACTACAACTATTTTTTACTTACTAAAGCGTCCCATGTATTTCCTGTTTCAATGCCTTGAACTGAAAAGTATAACCATCTATAACGTTTGTACTCGTAAGCTTCATTCATCACTCCAAGCAACATTTGTAAGTTTTACAATATAACTAAAATTATTCTTACTTACTTTAGTGTCCCATGTAGGAGCGTTTTCAAATTTCTACATTCTATCGTTATGTAATCAATCTAGCGTCATTAGCATTAACCAACAAGTTAACACGTTTACGAGTGTCTGGGTTAGTATTATTAACTTACAATAGCATTCTTTTTGTATTGTTTCACTTTCACAAATTCCACAGTAAAATCACCAAAACGTGACCGTGGAGTTATCGAGTCTGGTTAGCTGATTGGAAAGCTAGCTTGCACAGCTAGTGGGTCCATGGCCATGACTTCTGTTTTATTTGATCAGCCGTTTTACTGCCTTGTTACAGACACTGTTTGGAAACAATTAAGGTATGTAAATAAACATTTACAAAATACTTTCGAGTAAATATCTAATTTCACAACATATTAATTAGCGGTGCAACTAATCTATGGGAACAAAAATATTTTTTCTTCCAAAATTGAAAGAGTACGGCTAGTATACGTACTGGTGCGCTCTACAGTCTCTAAAATCCGGTACTCGATGTTGAAATAAGTGCTACCGTCTGAAAGATACGTACCCGATGTTGAAAGCGAGATGCGGTGAAAAGTTGAATCCGCCTCCTGACTGGGGTGCGAGGGCAGGGCTGGCGGCCGGTGCAGGAGGGGCCGCTGCTCCTGCCAAAAAAGTGAAGACCGGAGGACCAGGGACCCGCGGACCGGCGGTGGAGGACTCTAACGCGCTGGCTCCTCCAAACTGAAAGCCTGCAGCTGAGAACAAGGTGACAAGTATCAGCTGAGTGGATACACCCCCCCAAAAGAAGAAAAAAGATTCAATCACGACTCACTTTGTGCAGAGTTGGCAGCGGCGCCAAACGCGGGCGCGGGGTTGGCCTGCTGCCCAAAGACGGGCGCGGAGGTGGGCTTGGCTCCAAACATTGGAGTCTGGGAAGTTGCCGACGGGAAAGGAGAGCCGAAAGATGAGCTGAAGGCAGGAGTCTGAGCGGGGGTGGACGAGCTAACCAGGAAGGGGTTGGGAGCTGAGGACAGACAGGAAGTAAGCGACCAAACATGTGACCAAGAAGAGGAATCACTGCCCAACACTGACCTCCAGCTGGGGCAGCAGGGGGCGCTGAGACTCCAAAATTGACGGAAGGAGCCACAGGGGGCACCGAGCTGGCCCCGGCGCCGAAGACGAAAGACTGGGGGGGGGCCGGGGTGGAGTTGGGAGTCTGGCCGTCCTGGTTCTGTCCGAAGACAAAGGCTTTGGCCGGGGGGGCGTCGCCGGGGGTGGCGGCGTGCTGGCCAAACATGAAGGTGCTGGGAGCCGCAGCAGGAGCGGGCGCTGCTTGGGTGCTGATGCTACTGCCAAACAGACTGGCGTTGGGGGCGGGGCCTGATGACGTGCTGGGAGGGTTGCTGGGATTGTTGGCCATGAAGGAGAAAGCTGCTTTTGGAGCGTCGGAGGCTGTGGGGGAGGAGAGAGTTCAGCTCAGGTCAGTTTAGGTGCTGTGGAAGCCACATTTTTACAACAACAACATACAAGTATGTACCTGCAGCGCTTTGTCCAAAAGTAAAAGATGGCTTCGGAGCCTCCGCATTCAAACTGTCGCCCTTGTCTGCAGGTTTGCCGAATGCAAATGTGGGCGGGGCCTGCTTTACCAGGGCGCTCGGCTTGCCGAAAGAAAACCCCCCCAGAGCGGAAGGTGCGTTGTCGCCGTCCTTACTAGCGGCGCCAAACAGGAAGGCAGACGGCGTGGAGGAGGCCAGCACGTCCTTCTTCTCCTCGGGCTTCCCGAATGCGAACGTGGGCGGTTTGGTGTCGGCGGGTAACGATCCAAAAGTAGGTCCCGTCGGCGGCGTGGAGGCGGCCGGAGTGGGCTGGCCCAGCCGTGCAAAGACGGTGGCTGCAGGGGTGGGGGTGGGGGTGCTGGCAGTGCAGGAGGAAGCAGGGGGTGGCGTGGGGGGGGCATCTGCTGGTGGCTCTGCGGCCTTGGGAAGGCCAAAGCTGAAGGTGGTCTTGGAGGGGCTGCTCTCCGTGGTAAAGGATCCAGTTCCAAACATGATCCCACCGCTGCCTCCAAACTTAAAGTCAGATCCTGCAGCAGGTTGCTCGGTCTTCTTGTCCTCGGAGGAGGAGGAGACTCCAAACTTAAAGCCTTCAGACGGGCCGCTGAATTTGAACCCCGATGACACGGAGTCTTTAGAGGGGGTTTCTGATGAGAGGCTGCCAAACGGGGTGCCAAACTTGAATCCACCCGACGACAACGAAGAGGGTTCTGAAGCGGCCACCCCGAACTTGATCCCTCCGGAGGTAGAGTTTGACGTAGCGAACGAAGAAACTCCAGATTCTGAGGTAGAAGATGAACCTAAAGCTGGACGACAAAACAAAGTGTGTGTAGATTTCCACAAAACTGAGGCGTGTGCTGAACTATGCAGTGCGAGTAGTTTAGCACACATGCCAATACAGATTGTTACCCTGCAATTAACATTTTTATCCAAAACTAAATCAAACTACAGTAAAATGTTTGCCCATCTGCAGCGCATGTTTGGGGCGGCATGGCATAGTGGGTAGAGCGGCCGTGAGAGAAACCTGAGGGTTGCAGGTTCGCTCCCGCTTCTTGACATCCTAATCGCTGCCGTTGTGTCCTTGGGCAGGACACTTCACCCTTGCCTCTCGGTGCCGCTCACACTTGTGAATGAATGATGAATGAATGGTGGTCGGAAGGGCAGTAAGCGCAAACTGGCAGCCAAGCCTCCGTCAGTCTACACCGGGGCAGCTGTGGCTACAGATGTAGCTTACCACCACCAGGTGTGAATGAATGATGGCTTCTCACTTGGAGTGTATAGAAAAGCGCAATATAAATGAATCCATTATTATTATTATCAACTAATACCATAACCAAATGAACATGTGATTGACACGGAGGTATCATTGATCATTCTGATCACAATAAAAATGATTATCAGACACACACAAACATGATTATAGGAAACACACACACTAAACATGAATATAGGACATACACACAATAAACAATTATAGGACACAAACAATAAACATGAATATAGGAAACACACACAATACACATGATTATAGGAAACACACACAATGCAATATAATATAGGACATACTGTACACACAATAAACAATTATAGGACACACAAACAATAAACATGATTATAGGAAACACACACAAACATGATTATAGGAAACACACACAATAAACATGAATATAAGACATACACACAAACATAATTATAGGACACACAAACAATAAACATAATTATAGGACACACAACAAATAAACCGGAATATAGGACACACACACACAATAAACATGAATATAGGACATACATATAATAAGCATGACTAGGACATACACACAAACATGATTATAGGACATACACACAATAAACATGATTATAGGACATATAAACATGATTATAGGACATACAAACAATAAACATAATTATAGGACATACACACAATAAACATGATTATAGGACATATAAACATGATTATAGGACATACAAACAATAAACATAATTATAGGACATACACACAATAAACATGATTATAGGACATACACACAATAAACATGATTATAGGACACATACACACAATAAACATAATTATAGGACATACACACAATAAACATGATTATAGGACACATACACACAATAAACATGATTATAGGACACACACACACAATAAACATGATTATAGGACATACACACAATAAACATGATTATAGGACACAATAAACATGAATATAGGACACACACACAATAAACATGATTATAGTACACACACACACAATAAACTTGAATATAGGACATACACATAATAAACATGAATATTTGACATACACGCAAAAAACATGATTATTGGACATACACACAATAAACATGATTATAGGACAAACACACAATAAACATGATTACAGGAAACACACACAATAAACATGAAACAGAAATTATATAAAAAAAAAAAAAGGAAAATCAGTTTACAGTAAAAGTCGTCGTGACAATTGTTGGATATGACTTTAAAGTAGGGCTGGGCGATATATATCGATATACGATATATATCACGGGTTTGTCTCTGTGCAATATAGAAAATGGATACATCTTAATATTCGAGTAGACGTTCTTACACTCTCCTCGCTCTTTCCTGTCTCCTCACAGACAAGCAGGCGCACATTCATAGGTCACTTACTGTCACCTCATACGTACATGCCTTTGCCCAGCGGAGAGCTCGCGGCGTGGCTAACCTTAGCTGTGATGCTAGCGGGTTGTTGCGGAGAAAGAAGGTGCGAATCTCGTAACAAATGAAGGAAGAATTAATTCCCAATAAAAACATCGTCTGGTGGTGGTTCGGCGTCAAGCGGGAATATGTTGAACAGACAACTTTAATTTGTCAAGTGTGGGGCACAAGCGTTGCTACCAGAAGTAGCATTACTGCTAATATGTAGCATCATTTGAAAAGTCACCAGCTAATAACTTTAATAAATACACTTTTGTTAAATTGACTTAGTTGTGATTTCCTTCTCTGCATGAAAGTTTAAAAGTAGCAATTATTAGTGCAGTATGAAGAAGAATGTTTTAATGTAGACACAATCAATATACTGCTGTGATTATTTGTCAAGTGTTCATTCAAGGCTAAGGCAAAATCTCGTAATGTATATCGTGTATTGCGATATGGCCTAAAAATATTGCAGTATTAAAAAAAGGCAATATCGCCCAGTCCTACTTTAAAGCATAACTGTTGTAACTTATGGGTTTTATAGTTCATGTGTGATGATCATTCATAATTTGCATACTTCATTTAATTGCTGATAAATTAATCTATTATAAATTACAGTTAAAAAGACTTAAAAGGGAATTGATTTGATTACACATGTATTTGATATTGATTACCGTATTTCCTTGAATTGCCACCGGGGCGCTAATTAATGTAACACCTCTTCTAAATCTGCCGTTTACCAAAGGCATGCGGTAAAGGCAAGAATGAGCTATTTATTTTAAAACCTCTTCTCACTACCAAAGGCATGCGGTAAATTTAGGCCTGCTCTTATAAATTTGAGTGTGGTGTAAGGATACCATCATAAAAAGCACATTTAATAAAAAAAAACTTTATTATGGTCTTACCTTTCTTTTTAAAAGCATCGATACCTTGTTTATAGAAGTCTTCCTTATCTTTCTTCAGTTTTAAAAGTCTCTCTGTCTCGATGGAGGTCTTCCTTTATTACTTCCTGCTTCGATTGAAAGTCCAGTTTAGAAAACGATCGCTGCTCACTCTTGCTGCTTGTTGTCACTTCTTCTGCAGCCGAGTAGTCGCAAGAAGGATCACTAGCGCCCTCTACCACCAGGAGGCGGGTGTAATTTAATGACTCATATTTGACATACGCAGCTACGGTATATTAATAAAACATAGCTGCTTACTGTTCTTTTTAGCATGTTCATTAGCTTGGACTTTAAATCCTACTGAATAGCTCTTAATCGTCTTCCCTTTATGCGATTTCAAATGATTGAAATCAGCCTCCTCCATTTTAAAAATGATGACAGGTGAAGTGTCACTCGTGACGTGACGAGTTTGACCCGGTGGAAATTCTAGACATATGCTAATTATTTGGCGAAACGAGTTTGACCCTTGCGGAAATTCTAGGCATGCGCTAATAAAAATTATATTTTGCGAAACGAGTTTGACCCGGCAGCAATTCAAGGCAGGCGCATACTATATACCCGGCAGCAATTCAAGGAAATATGGTAAACACTGTTCTAGAACAAATGTCCTGCACTACTAATTGTTGTCATGTAGTAGCAGCGGTGCTACAAGCCCTGATGTGTGTTACCTTTGGCCTCCACTTGAGCTCCAGGTTTGGCTGCCGTACAGGCAACACACTTGACGTCGCCAGCCTGGTTCTGCACCATGCAGACGTCACACTCCCAAGAGTTCTCCGGCTTCTTGAACTTGTCCCCAAAGCCAGAGAAGGGAGTGCTGTTGGCGGTAGGAGAGGCTCCTGCGTGGAAGATGTTGGCGTTAAATGGACTGCAGAGAGAAGGGGTGTTGTGGTCCAGTGTACCTGCTCTGGTGCTGGTGCAGTCTACACAGTTTGTATCCTCCGCCTTGTTCGGAATCAAACACACGTCGCACTCCGACCCCTCCGGCTTGTTCAGCTCTCCAAACCCTGCAAACGGCGCAGGGGAGGCTGGCGTGGAGGGGTTGGGGGCGGCCTTTACAGCCGAGAAGGCGGAAAAGAAAGACGCGGAGGGCTTGAGGCCCGTCCCGGGCTTGGCCGTCTCGCAGGCCACGCACTTGACGGCGTCCGCCTTGTTGAAGACGAGACACGTGTCGCAGTCCCAGGATCCCGTCGGCTTGGAGAACAGCGAGCCAAACGCTGCGTTTGCTGTGACGCCCTTCAGGCCTGAGGGGGCGGGGCTTGTGGGTTCGCACGGGGGAGAGGAGCCCGGCCGAGCCGCCGCGCAGCAAACGCATTTTGTATCCGTGGTCTTGTTCTGCACCATGCAGACGTCACAGCTCCAGCCAGCGGGAGCTTTGAACAAGTCACTGAGGCCTGTGGAGGAATTGGAGGAAGAGGAGAACTGTGTGGGGGTCTTCTGGAGAGACTCATCAGAGCTGAGGGTCTTCTGCACCGCGGTTGAAGCAAAGCCTGGGCCACAGAGACACAGCGTTGTTGACATTTCTGCTAGGAAAGAAGTTGAAGTGTGAGCGCTTCTGACCAGGTGCTTTCAGGATGGACAGCACGCTGCCTTGCTTCAGGGTCTTGGCCGGTTTGAAAGGTCCTTCAAAGTCTTCTGGGCTGGCGGCTCTCGCTGAAATCCACCAGAGTGTTAGTAGAAATAGTCAAAGTCAAAATTGTCAGTGCAGACAAAATTAGAAACCTCGTCTCAGCAACGAGACGAATACACCTGTTTACCTGGAGTTGCAGTGGGTGTGGCCAGCTTCCCGTTTGACATGGCGGGGGTCAGCTTTGTGACGGGAGCGCTGAACGTGAATCCAGCCTGTAGAGGTCAGAACGAGCAGTTAGTGCATCTTTTAGCACTTTGGAAACTTACTTTTGATCAAAACGCCCTGCTAAATGCACTAATAATAATACCATTTAATTATAAAAAGCACTTTACATTGAGCAAACAACCTCAAAGTGCTGCAGTGTATTAAAAAAATAAAATAAAAATCTAATAAAAAAAAAAAAAACTAGAACAGCCTAATTGCTAGAGCTAGTATGCATTTATCTAAAAAAATGTTTTTGTTTTTTTTAAAAGAAGGGTTTTTAAGCCTATTTTAAAGGCATCCACAGTCTGTGGAGCCCTCATGTGGTCAGGGAGAGTGTTCCACAGACTGGGAGCGGCAGAGCAGCAGAGTCTGGTCTCCCATTGTTCGTAGCTTTGTCCTGAAAGGTAGTAAAATCACTGTTTCCCACAGATTGCCAGTATACTACTGGCATTGGTGGAGCATAATATTGTTTTTCACATGGCTGTGCAGCACTCTGGAAACTTTATTGTTGTTTAAATGTGCTATATAAATAAAGTGGATTGGATTGGATTGAAAATCAGGCACTTTAAAGCTTTTTTTAGGGATATTGATGGGTAAAATTTTGAAAAAAACTTCAAAAAATAAAATAAGCCAGTGGGAACTGATTTTTATTGGTTTTAACCCTTCTGAAATTGTGATAATGTTCCCCTTTAAACTGTTTGACTATTTGCTCACGCAGGTGTGGACAAAGGGGTGTACCTCACCCCATCCTTTCTTGTGAAGCTGTTTTTATAGCCAATCATGTCACCCACCTGTTCCCAATTAGCCTGCACACCTGTGGGATGTTCCAAATAAGTGTTTGATGAGCTTTCATCAACTTTATCAGTATTTATTGCCAACTTTCTTAACTTCTTTGTCACGTGCTGCTGGCATCAATCTCTAAAGTTAATGATTATTGACCCAAAAAAAATGTTAATGAGTTTTTTGTCTTTGTAGCATATTCAACTGAATATGGCTTGAAAAGGATTTGCAAATCATTGTATTCTGTTTATATTTACATCTAACACAATTTCCCAACTCATATGGAAACGGGGTTTGTATTTACAGGTTGCCATGTCATTTGTGGAAAAGGTACTTACTGTGGGGGAGAAGGCAGGTGGACTGGCAGAAGTTGCTTTAACGATGGGCGTGGAGAAGGTAAAGGGCACAGGTGACACAGGTGACACAGGGACCTCCTATGTGGGGGAGGGGCACACAAACAGCATGTGGGGACTGCGCTAACACCAGCTGGCGAAGAGAAAGGTTGCAAGACTGACCGGAGTGATGGTGATGCTGGCAGCCATGCGGGCGGAGGACTTGGTGCAGGTAGCGAGAGGAGGCTGGGGGGAGGAGAAGGAGAAGGCGGGCAAGGCGGATGTGCTGATGGGGAGTGAAATGCTTGGCAGGTCTGGTACTTGGACCACCTGAGGTCAGAGAGTACAATAAGCACTTGGCAGCCATGTAAAGTGTCATGTTTGCTCACCTCCTCATCCTCAACGCGCTTGGAGGACATCCGTGTGCTGGTCCTCTCCCGCTTCATCTTGCCGCCTCCGGAGCTGCCGGCTGCCGCAGGTGTGCTGGACACGGGGTAGGCTGGGGGGACGGGGGGGATTCTGTCAGGCTGCGGCGGCGATTGTCGGCGAGGCTGGAGGTTTCAAAGGAATACATCAGACATGGAACCGGCACTGCTGGGAGCACGTTGCTTGGGTGGAGGATCGCACCGAGTCTCGAGGGGTCCGGTCCAGGGGTCGGCTCAGCCCTCCCGGGGTCAGGCTAGGCCTAAAGGAGACGGAGCGGTTGGCGGAGGATGGAAGTGCAGCGGGAACCACCAACTTCTGCACCGGGGGGAGGTTGGACTCCAGCTGAGGAAAAAACACATGGGTCGTCATGAGGGACTTCAGACCTGAAAAAAACACGAGACTTGGACTGTTTTGGCACAGGTGTTAAACCCAAGGCTCGGGGCCAAATCTGGCCGATCAAAACATTCTACAGTGGCCCGCCAAGTCATTCTAACAGGTCTGATGATGACGGTCCAAAAACAAGAGCCTGTATCACAATGGTCAAGTGTCCTTGAGCAAGACACTCCACCCTTGCTCCTGATGGGTGGTGGTTAGGGCCTTGCATGGCAGCTCCCGCCGTGAATGTGAAAGTAGTGTCAAAGTGCTTTCAGTACCCTATTTTCCGGATTGATTGATTGAGACTTTTATCAGTAAATTTCACAGTACAGTACATATTCCGTACAATTGACCACTAAATGGTAACACCCCAATAAGTTTTTCAACTTGTCCACGTAAATCAATTCACGGACAATAGGGCGCCCTGGACTATAAGGCGCACTGCCGATGATTGGTCTATTTGCCATCTTTTTTCCATACAAAAGGCACACCAGATTATAAAGTGCATTAAAGGAGTCAGATTATTATATCTTTTTTCTAAATGTAAAAGACTTCTTTGTGTTCTACATCAGTGTTTTTCAACCTTTTCTGAGCCAAGGTGCCGTTTTTGCGTTGAAAAATTGAATTGAATTGAATTATATTTATATAGCGCTTTCTCTCTAGTGACTCAAAAAGCGCTTTACATAGTGAAACCCAATATCTAAGTTACATTCAAACCAGTGTGGGTGGCACTGGGAGCAGGTGGGTAAAGTATCTTGCCCAAGGACACAACGGCATTGACTTGGAAGGCGGAAGCGGGGATCGAACCTGCAACCCTCAAAACTGCAACCCTCAAATTGCTGGCACGGCCAGTCTACCAACCGAGCTAAACCGCCCCAAAAAATGCGGAGGCACACCCCCAGCAGAAATCATTAAAAAAACAAAACTCAGTTGACAGTAAAAAGTGGTTGTTGCAATTGTTGGATATGGCTTTAAAGCAGTGGTCCCCAACCACCGGGCCATGGCCCGATTGGTACCAGGCCGCAGAAGAATTTTTTTATTAATTTTTATTACAAAAAAAATATATATTTTTTTTTTATTAAATCAACATAAAAAACACAATACACACTTACAATTAGTGCACCAACCACAAAAAGTCAAAAACTCCCTTGTCCCACACGCCATTAGACTGTACAACTCCTCTCTGGGGCGGGGGGCGGGGGGTACTAGGATGACAGGGGATGCAAAACAATAACAGTGCAATACGTTTTCATAACATGGTCACTACTGCCTACTTTGTCTTGTTATATTCTTATTTTACTGTTATATTTTTATTCCTATTGTTGCTTTTTATTTTTTATTCTTATTGTAATATTTCTCTATTTTGTTTCCATTTAAACCCCCATTATTTACTTTTTACTTTTATTCAAATTGATCTCAATTCTGTTCACTGCTGCTGGAATTTTAATTTTCCTGAAGAAACTCTCCTGAAGGAATCAATAAAGTACTATCTATCTATCTAAAAGCCTCCCTTTTTCATGACAAAAACGTCCCCTTTTCTTTTTTTTTTTGATGTGTGACTGCCATCATATTGCAGTCTACACGTATCTCTTATGTGTGACTGCCATCATATTGCAGTCTACACGTATCTCTTATGTGTGACTCCCGTCATATTGCAGTCTACATGTATCTCTTATGTGTGACTGCCATCATATTGCAGTCTACACGTATCTCTTATGTGTGACTGCCGTCATATTGCAGTCTACACGTATCTCTTATGTGTGACTGCCGTCATATTGCAGTCTACATGTATCTCTTATGTGTGACTGCCATCGTATTGCAGTCTACATGTATCTCTTATGTGTGACTGCCATCATATTGCAGTCTACACGTATCTCTTATGTCTGACTGCCATCATATTGCAGTCTACACATATCTCTTATGTGTGACTGCCATCATATTGCAGTCTACACGTATCTCTTATGTGTGACTGCCATCATATTGCAGTCTACACGTATCTCTTATGTGTGACTGCCATCATATTGCAGTCTACACGTATCTCTTATGTGTGACTGCCGTCATATTGCAGTCTACATGTATCTATGTGTAACTGCCATCATATTGCAGTCTACACGTATCTCTTATGTGTGACTGCAATCATATTGCAGTCTACACGTATCTCTTATGTGTGACTGCCATCATATTGCAGTCTACACGTATCTCTTATGTGTGACTGCCATCATATTGCAGTCTACATGTATCTCTTATGTGTGACTGCCATCATATTGCAGTCTACACGTATCTCTTATGTGTGACTGCCGTCATATTGCAGTCTACATGTATCTCTTATGTGTGACTGCCATCATATTGCAGTCTACACGTATCTCTTGTGTGACTGCCGTCATATTGCAGTCTACATGTATCTCTTATGTGTGACTGCCATCATATTGCAGTCTACACGTATCTCTTATGTGTGACTGCCATCATATTGCAGTCTACACATATCTCTCATGTGTGACTGCCGTCATATTGCAGTCTACATGTATCTCTTATGTGTGACTGCCATCAACGGGTCACACTTATCATGGCACCATGTACCAAATAAAAAATCTTCGAGTTCGGTAAGCAAAACCAGATTTAATCTGCACATCAAGCGCACCAGGTTATAAGGCGCACTGTTGAGTTTTGAGGGGGGGGGGGGGTGATTTTAAGTGCGCCTTATAGTCGGGAAAATACGGTACGTTGAAAGTAGAAAAGCGCTATACAACTATCACCCATTCACCACATAGACGTGTGTGATGTACTTACCCTTTTCTTTTTTGACTGCAAATGTGACACATCCAGACTGCCGCCATCCATGTTCTATGAAGACATTTGGAATTGGTCAAAATCATTCTTTATCACAAGACTAACGTTGCGTGAAGAAGGACGGTCACTTCACCATAAGACCATACATCAATATCTTTTTTTTATTCCTGATTCGAGCCGATTGAGTCTCAAGGACCACTCACGCACGTCCATTCAAGAACTTGAGGATGTGCCATGCTATTGTGGGTAGCGTGTATTCAACAAAGGAAGAGATCACCTTTAAGAGTGATTTGATTTGCTATGAAGACGGTGTAGGATCAAATAAGATGTACATCTACTAACTCATTTCCATACATGTTGAATTGGAAGGTAATACAATTAGGGGAAAAGGAAATGGTTCCTTAAAATATCGCTTTCATCCTCTTGTAAAATACAATCGGACTGCATGTGTCCCTGGACCACATGAGGACTTTGAATATGACCAATGTATGATCCTGGAACTGCTTGGTATCGCATCGATACCTAAATGTGTGGTATCATCCAAAACTAATGTCAAGTATCAAAGAAGAGAAGAATAAGTGATTATTACATTTTAACAGAAGTGCAGATAGAACATGTTAAAACTGAAAATTAGCAGATATTAACAGTAAATTAACAGGTTGATTAATAATCCATTTTATACAGTTTGTCCTTCATAATGTGTAGAAAGTAATAGGTGTATAAATGACAATATGTTACTGCAGACTAATTAGGAGTCTTTCTTTGTTTACTTCCTACTAAAAGACAAGATGTCTAGTATGTTCAACATTTTTTTGAAGGACTTAATGACAGTAATCAACATATGTTTCATGTACACTAACATTCTTTGTTACAATAAAGACATTTTTTGAGGTCCCCTTTATTTAGAAAAGTATCGAAATACATTTTAGTATTGATACTGGTAGCAAAATATTGCTATGGGGACAACACTAGGTGAGAGTGAGCGCCAACATTGCATGAGTGGACTTTTCAAACTTACTGCTGAGAGAGGTGATGCTGCTGGGATCCTCCTGACGTCCTGGGGACAAAACATCCAAATGATGAGGGATCTCACACTCATATATATCAAATATACTGTATATATATACATGTATGTGTGGGAAAAATCACCAGACTTCTTCATCTCTACAGAAGTGTTTCATGAGGGGTTCCCTCAATCGTCAGGAGATTTTCTCCTGACGATTGAGGGAACCCCTCATGAAACACTTCTGTAGAGATGAAGTAGTCTGTTGATTTTTCCCACACATACATATTGCGCTCTACCATGGTATCAAGCACTATTCTCTGGATAATCCAATTAAGACATATATATATATATATATATATATATATATATATATATATATATATATATATATATATATATATATATATATATATATATATATATATATATATATATATATATATATATATATAGGTGTGGGAAAAATCACAAGACTACTTCATCTCTCTCTCTCTATATATATATATATATATATATATATATATATATATTATATATATATAAAAAATATATATACATACACACACACACACGCACACACACACACACACACACACACACACACACACACACACACACACACACACACACACACACACACACACACACACACACACACACACACACACACACACACACACATACCGTTACACTCCTAATATATACGGATTATAAATCGCACCGGCCAAAAATGCATAATAAAGAAGGGAAAAAACATATATACGTTGCACTGGAGTACAAGTCGCATTTTTTGGGGAAATTCATTTGGATAAAACCCAACACCAAGAATAGACATTTGAAAGGCAATTTAAAATAAATAAAGAATAGCGAACAGGCTGAATAAGTGTAGGTTATATGAGGCATAAATAAGCAATTGAGAAGGTGCCTGCTATGTTGACGTAACATATTATGGTAAGAGTCATTCAAATAACTATAACATATAGATCAGGGGTAGGGGACCTATGGCTCTAGAGCCAGATGTGGCTCTTTTGATGACTGCATCTGGCTCTCAGATAAATCTTAGCTGACATTGCTTAATGCGATAATTATGAATAATTTCGATGGTAATCACAGTGCTAAAAATAACGTGCAAAATATAAAACATTCTCATGCATTTATATCCATCCATCCGTTTTCTACCGCACCTCTTCAAGAAGTCGCATTAATGGTAAGAAGTATTTTATGTCACGATGGGGGTGTTGCAGCTTGCTGCGGGGTCGTTCTCCCAGGAAGGCAGATGGACTACTCGGGACATGGCATTTAGGTAAAAACATGATTTAATTTTAACTAAAAAAATATACAAACAAAAATCGCTCACAGCGGAGGCACAACTTGGGCTAAAGAACAAAGCTAACGCATAAACAGACTAAGAACATAAATCAAAACTTACTTGGCATGGCATGAAGCACGAAACTATGGCAAGGCATGAAACAAGTCAGCACAGGGCGACTGACTGGCAAAGACGAGCTTAAATACTGCCTCTGATTACTGCTCGGGAAGCAGGTGAGCGGGCATTTTGTCCACCAGAGACAGGTGGACAAAATGAGTAACCAAGGAAACCAGACAAGGGAGTGGAAAAAAAACAGGAACTTAAAGAGTCCAAAGGACAAACAGCACATGGCCAAACAAAAACATGATCAACAGACATGACATTGTATTTATTATTGGTTAACTTCAGAATAACAATGTTATTAAAAAGAATAAGAGACTTATTATACTCTAAAAATGTTGGTCTTACTTAAAAATGCACGCATTTAGTTGTATTCAGTGTTAAAAAATATGATATGGCTCTCACGGAAATACATTTTGAAATATCTGGCTTTCATGGCTCTCTCAGCCAAAAAGGTTCCCGACCCCAGAGATAGAACATGCTATACCTTTACCAAACAATCTGTCACTCCTAATCCATAAATCCCAGAAAGAGGAAATCTTCTTCCTCAATGTCGCTTCTAAACAACTCTGCCAACTCCAAAGGTATGCACCGCTTCCTCTTGGCCTTTTCTGCTGCATATTTCACTACATCCAGCTTGTAATCTGCAGTACATGATCTCCTTTTCGCTGCCATTTTTGTTCAGCCCTTCTCACTTTTTATAAGCTACCGCCAACGATAAAACGATCCATTTTAATAGCTACGGCAGTAGCATATAGCATAGTTAGCATCCCATGACCCACAATGCACTTCTGCCATGACCCTCCCCCGCCAAATTCTTATTGGTTGACGTTTGTGTGAAGATTGTTGACATTTTCTTGGTCTCTTCCGCGAATGAGATAAATAATATTATTTGATATTGTACGGTAATGTGTTAATAATTTCACACATAAGTCGCTCCGGAGTATAAAAACTGCGACTTATAGTCCGAAAAATACGGTATATCACACTCATACTACTATATATAACACACATCTCACACTCATACTACTATATATAACACACATCTCACATTCATACTACTATATATAACACACATCTCACACTCATACTACTATATATAACACACATCTCACACTCATACTACTATATATAACACACATCTCACACTCATACTACTATATATAACACACATCTCACACTCATACTACTATATATAACACACATCTCACACTCATACTACTATATATAACACACATCTCACACTCATACTACTATATATAACACACATCTCACACTCATACTACTATATATAACACACATCTCACACTCATACTACTATATATAACACACATCTCACACTCATACTACTATATATAACACACATCTCACACTCATACTACTATATATAACACACATCTCACACTCATACTACTATATATAACACACATCTCACACTCATACTACTATATATAACACACATCTCACACTCATACTACTATATATAACACACATCTCACACTCATACTACTATATATAACACACATCTCACACTCATACTACTATATATAACACACATCTCACACTCATACTACTATATATAACACACATCTCACACTCATACTACTATATATAACACACATCTCACACTCATACTACTATATATAACACACATCTCACACTCATACTACTATATATAACAAACATCTCACACTCATACTACTATATATAACACACATCTCACACTCATACTACTATATATAACACACATCTCACACTCATACTACTATATATAACACACATCTCACACTCATACTACTATATATAACAAACATCTCACACTCATACTACTATATATAACACACATCTCACACTCATACTACTATATATAACACACATCTCACACTCATACTACTATATATAACACACATCTCACACTCATACTACTATATATAACAAACATCTCACACTCATACTACTATATATAACACACATCTCACACTCATACTACTATATATATAACACACATCTCACATTCATACTACTATATATAACAAAAATCTCACACTCATACTACTATATATAACACACATCTCACACTCATACTACTATATATAACACACATCTCACACTCATACTACTATATATAACACACATCTCACACTCATACTACTATATATAACACACATCTCACACTCATACTACTATATATAACACACATCTCACACTCATACTACTATATATAACACACATCTCACACTCATACTACTATATATAACAAACATCTCACACTCATACTACTATATATAACACACATCTCACACTCATACTACTATATATAACACACATCTCACACTCATACTACTATATATAACAAACATCTCACACTCATACTACTATATATAACACACATCTCACACTCATACTACTATATATAACACACATCTCACACTCATACTACTATATATAACACACATCTCACACTCATACTACTATATATAACAAACATCTCACACTCATACTACTATATATAACACACATCTCACACTCATACTACTATATATAACACACACCTCACACTCATACTACTATATATAACAAACATCTCACACTCATACTACTATATATAACACACATCTCACACTCATACTACTATATATAACACACACCTCACACTCATACTACTATATATAACACACATCTCACACTCATACTACTATATATAACAAACATCTCACACTCATACTACTATATATAACACACATCTCACACTCATACTACTATATATAACACACATCTCACACTCATACTACTATATATAACAAACATCTCACACTCATACTACTATATATAACACACATCTCACACTCATACTACTATATATAACACACACCTCACACTCATACTACTATATATAACAAACATCTCACACTCATACTACTATATATAACACACATCTCACACTCATACTACTATATATAACACACACCTCACACTCATACTACTATATATAACACACATCTCACACTCATACTACTATATATAACAAACATCTCACACTCATACTACTATATATAACACACATCTCACACTCATACTACTATATATAACACACATCTCACACTGATACTGCAATATATAACACACATCTCACACTGATACTACTATATATAACACACATCTCACACTGATACTACTATATATAACAAACATCTCACACTCATACTACTATATATAACACACATCTCACACTGATACTGCAATATATAACACACATCTCACACTCATACTACTATATATAACACACATCTCACACTGATACTACTATATATAACACACATCTCACACTCATACTACTATATATAACACACATCTCACACTCATACTACTATATATAACACACATCTCACACTCATACTACTATATATAACACACATCTCACACTCATACTACTATATATATAACACACATCTCACATTCATACTACTATATATAACAAAAATCTCACACTCATACTACTATATATAACACACATCTCACACTCATACTACTATATATAACACACATCTCACACTCATACTACTATATATAACACACATCTCACACTCATACTACTATATATAACACACATCTCACACTCATACTACTATATATAACACACATCTCACACTCATACTACTATATATAACAAACATCTCACACTCATACTACTATATATAACACACATCTCACACTCATACTACTATATATAACACACATCTCACACTCATACTACTATATATAACAAACATCTCACACTCATACTACTATATATAACACACATCTCACACTCATACTACTATATATAACACACATCTCACACTCATACTACTATATATAACACACATCTCACACTCATACTACTATATATAACAAACATCTCACACTCATACTACTATATATAACACACATCTCACACTCATACTACTATATATAACACACACCTCACACTCATACTACTATATATAACAAACATCTCACACTCATACTACTATATATAACACACATCTCACACTCATACTACTATATATAACACACACCTCACACTCATACTACTATATATAACACACATCTCACACTCATACTACTATATATAACAAACATCTCACACTCATACTACTATATATAACACACACCTCACACTCATACTACTATATATAACACACATCTCACACTGATACTGCAATATATAACACACATCTCACACTGATACTACTATATATAACACACATCTCACACTGATACTACTATATATAACAAACATCTCACACTCATACTACTATATATAACACACATCTCACACTGATACTGCAATATATAACACACATCTCACACTCATACTACTATATATAACACACATCTCACACTGATACTACTATATATAACACACATCTCACACTCATACTACTATATATAACACACATCTCACACTGATACTGCAATATATATAGTACAACTTACTGCCAGAGGACTTGACATGCGCTCCAAAGACTGCAGGATGCGCCTGGCGGTGGCGCTGGTGACCCCACAAGGCTGCGCGCCAGCAGGCTTGGCTTTGATTTGCCTCCTCACGGGGGCCTAAAGAGCACAGCAGTTGGTTAAAGATTGAAGAAGCCACACAAAAGAGTACATTGGTAAAAAAATGAAGTCTGGCAGATTCCCAGTGAGGAACAGCAGCATGACATGGCGACAAAGGGCTGGGACCATAAAACAATATCAATATATACCGCCATAAAAATGTGTTTGATAAATATATGTGGAGGTTTTTGGTGGCAAGAAACCGTAAGGACTGAAGCACGCTAAGCCTGCAAAACAGGAAGTTGTGTGTGAGCAATGGGAGAAACACACTAAACAGCCAATGGTGTAACGGTATCAAATAGCATGTTTGGTTGCATCATCTCGATGTTGCTTTATGCAGGGAGGGAGAAGAGAAACACAAGATGAGTGCTGCAGAGAGCAAAGAACTCGGGGCAGTTTTTAAAAATGTTTTCAAACGCACTGTAGTCATCTTTTCTTTTCAACCCGCGTCTGTTCCCAACGAAAACAACAACAGCTAGGAACTGAAGTGCAGGACTGTCCAACTAGAATAAACATCAGAATATAACACATGTGCTACTACTTTGAAACAATAATTTGGTCCTACATTATTTAGATAATAAATACTAAATAACATACTTAGTTCCATACTTAAATAAGAATTAGATGTTACACAGGTCACGTCACTTCCTGTCTCTATGTTTACATGTTCACACTTATTGTGTCGGGAAGACCAACAAGATCCAGACGAGGAGTTCAGAGTCTCTCACAACCAGAGAGCTTTGCTGTATCGTGAATGCAAGGACTCTAAAGTGGCATCAGCGGGCATCGTGCTGCGAACTGGCAGGAAGTGGAGGGCTCAGGTGAGTCCCTGGTGGCAACCTGGTAGCCTTCCTCCAACCTTGCTAGAAGGCACATGAGTAAGGAGAAATGCCAGCTAGTCCTGAAGGAAGTGGGTGCGGAGGTTGAGGAGGAACAAAGCCGCAGGGAGCATGGACAAGGTGGGAGGGTGCGCTGGAGAGGAAGGTGACCTGGTTTGAGATCAGGCTGGCATTAAGTTCATGGTTCAAGCAAGCTATGACGTCTTACCCAGCCTGGCCAATCTCCATCTCTGGGGCATGAATGACTCTCCAGCCTGTGTGCTGGGCTCCAAAAAAGGCTCGCTGGAGCACATCCTAAGCAGCTGCTGCTCTAAGGCGGCACGACCAGCTGCTGAAGACGTGGCCAAAAACAACAGCAGCAAGCAACAAGTTGGCAAGAGGACAATGGCCTTTGTTAGGGCCTAAACCTGCAGCAGGGCTCCTCACCTCAGCATTGGGGCTTCATCCCACCTCCAAAGACATGCACCTGGGGATAGATCCACTATGGACTGGACTCTCACACTATTATGTTAGATCCACTATGGACTGGACTCTCACTATTATGTTAGATCCACTATGGACTGGACTCTCACTATTATGTTAGATCCACTATGGACTGGACTCTCACTATTATGTTAGATCCACTATGGACTGGACTCTCACTATTATGTTAGAACCACTATGGACTGGACTCTCACTATTACGTTAGATCCACTATGGATTGGACTCTCACTATTATGTTAGATCCACTATGGATTGGACTCTCAGTGAATTACGTTAGATCCACTATGGACTGGACTCTCACTATTATGTTAAATCCACTATGGACTGGACTTTCACACTATTATGTTAGATCCACTATGGACTGGACTCTCACTATTATGTTAGATCCACTATGGACTGGACTCTCACACTATTATGTTAGATCCACTATGGACTGGACTCTCACTATTATGTTAGATCCACTATGGACTGGACTCTCACTATTATGTTAGATCCACTATGGACTGGACTATCATTATTATGTTAGATCCACTATGGACTGGACTCTCACACTAGTATGTTAGATCCACTATGGACTGGACTCTCACTATTATGTTAAATCCACTATGGACTGGACTTTCACACTATTATGTTAGATCCACTATGGACTGGACTCTCACTATTATGTTAGATCCACTATGGACTGGACTCTCACACTAGTATGTTAGATCCACTATGGACTGGACTCTCACTAATGGCGAGACGAGTTTGACCCGGCGGAAATTCTAGACATGTGCTAATAAAAATTATATTTTGCGAAACGAGTTTGACCCGGCAGTATCTCTAGGCAGGTGCATACTATGTACCCGGCGGAAATTTAAGGAAATACGGTAACCGTCAAAAACTTAAACACCTGCACAATTCCCACAAGCTCACCTGGTATGGTGTCCCAGGACGAGTGTGGGAGGTCTTGAGCGCGGCCGCTCCGCCGTACGTGGTCTTGCCCGGGTAGAAGGGCGAGTCTCCCAGCTGGCTGGAGTTGAGGGTTGTGCTGTTGAGCGTAGCCTGGAGCACGGGGAGGTCAGAGTCAAGTATGCGTCTTTTCACTGGGCCACCGTGAAGACTCACGTTGGCGGAGGTGCTGAAGACAGACAGGTTGAAGGCGGGCCGTTTCAGACCAGACTGAGAGGGCTGCGGCACGGACACGCTTCTGTCCGTTTCCGGCGACCACAGCTGCGGGAGCGAGGCGGTTTTGGAGGCGGGCACATCTGCGGGGGAGCTGCGGTTAAGACGCAATTCATTTTGCGACATTGACGAGCGCTACCTTTGTCGGAGGCGCGCGAGGAGAAGCCGCTGGTGGTGGAGATGTTGTCGTCCTCGTGCTGCGACAGGTTGTCCTTGATCTCCTTGACCAAGGAGAAGCCCGTGGAGAAAGGCCCCGGCGCGGAGGAGGTGGAAGGCTGGGAGAAGAGGCTGCTGGGGGAGGAGGCGTCCAGCGGGCGGAAGTGGAGTTGGGAGCGGTGGAGCGGGGGCCGCGACAGCATGTAGTCCTGAAAGTTGAGGGACGCCCGGCTGTTTGAGGGCTCTGCCGTGACAAAGAAAGACATTTGACTTGAATGACGTCACCTTTATTCTCCGCTGCCTGCAGCCAGGACACAAGCTGACCTGCGTTACTGGTGCTGGCCTCCGGCGTGTGGCGTCCATCCAGGGAAGGAGGTCCTTCTTCGCTGCCGTTCGGAGGAAGAGGAGGCGCCTGGCAATTTTCCCTCAATTCTAACACATCTCCTCCTCCTCTTTCTTCTTCTTCTTCTGGTGCGTCTCCATTCTTAAAGTACTTCTGCAGCCAGGATGGAACGATGCTCTTGACGGTGTCGGTCACTCGGCTCATCAGGCCCGACTGCTGCTGCTGCTGCAGAGACAGCAGACAAGTTAAAAGCAAAACAAGACAAAAAAAGAAATATTTGTCTACACAAAATGATATAATAGAACAGGGCTCGGCAACCCAAAATGTTGAAAGAGCCATATTGGAACAAATATACAAATCTGTCTGGAGCCGCAAAACAAATTTAAAAGCCATATTACATACAGATAATGTGATATGAGATATAAATAGAATCAAGAGGACTTGAATGAAACTAAATGAGCTCAATTATAGCTTCAAATGAGGAATAATGATGCAATGTGTACGTATAGCTAGCCTAAATAGCATGTTAGCATCGATTAGCTTGCAGTCATGCAGTGACCAAATATGCCCGATTAGCATTCCACACAAGTCAATAAATTCAACAAAACCCACCTTTGTGCATTCACACACAGCATTAAAAGTTTGGTGGACAAAATGAGACAGAAAAAGAAGTGGCATAAAACACGTCCTAGAAAGTCGGAGAAAGTTGTACATGTAAACAAACCACGCTGAGTTCAAAGACCGGCAAAATTAGTAAGACAAAACGGCACTCGCAAAATATTCGAATAAGCGAAGCATTTTTAATAGAAATAGTGTGCTTTATAAAAATTAGGGAGGTTTGTGTCATGTTTGTCCTCCTACACAAACAATATTAAAACAAACACTATATTTTTCCCCTCATCTTTTTCCATTTTTGCCCACATCTGAGGTCCTCTCCTAGGTTTCTCATAGTCAGCATTGTCACTGGCGTCCCACTGGATGTAAATTCCCCCTGCCCACTGGGTGTGAGTTTTCCTTGCCCTTTTGTGGGTTCTTCCGAGGATGTTGTAGTCGTAATGATTTGTGCAGTCCTTTGAGACATTTGTGATTTGGGGCTATATAAATAAACATTGATTGATTGATTTGTATATTTGATACATAAAAATGCATGAATGTGTTACCATATCTAAGTTATTGTGCAGAAACATGGGGAAATAACTACAAATGTACGCTACATTTCCTGACTGTGTTACAAAAAAAGAGAGATCTGTTATATTAATACATGATGTGTATATTCAAACCCTTTATTAAATCAAAATGATTTAAATTGAATGAGCTGGTGCATTTGCAAACAGTTCAAAAGATGGTAATAAATTATTTGTTTGGTGGTTCTGTGTATTTATTTCACATTTATGACGCCGTCTGGTGCGTGTTAGAGAGCCTAAACCTAAACTACGCTTCGCTTTTTCACCAGGAGCACAGGTGCAAACAGGAAAATGTTAGAATAGCAAAAATAGGTGCAATAATTACAAAATGTCCGAAATAACACAACTGTAGTAGTAAGACATTCCAACATAAACACAGTGCTATCATGAGGTCTAATGCAAGCCTCAATTGAACGTGTCTTTTTGTAAACAAGTAGTACTAGGTCATGCCATGTACTCATCTACACAGGATATACCTCACATAACATGCAATGCATGACATAACAGATCATAATCAATGTTCCCTCTAACGTCTCATGGCTGTGAGCAAATGCAAAAAACCCTCCCTGAGCATTCAGTGAGCAACATCAGACGTGCACACACACCTGTCCCAAACGTGACATCATTTAAATATGTTATTATTAAAATCAAATGACCGCAGTCATTTCCATGAAATTATTTTCCTAATAAAAAGGGAATGTGGGCCACATTTCAGGAGCTATGTTCTGGTACTGTATGTCTGGGTGGAGGTCCTGCTTTGGAAGTATTTTGTAGCCCCTTTAAAGGGGAACATTATCAGCAGACCTATGTAAGCGTCAATATATACCTTGATGGTGCAGAAAAAAAGACCATCTATTTTTTTAACCGACTTCCGAACTCTAAATGGGTGAATTTTGGCGAATTAAACGCCTTTCTGTTCATCGCTCTTTTTGCGATGACATCAGAACGTGACGTCTCCGAGGTAACACACCCGCCATATTCATTTTCAACACGTTACAAACACCGGGTCTCAGCTCTGTTATTTTCCGTTTTTTCGACTATTTTTTGGAACTTTGGAGACATCATGCCTCATTGGTGTGTTGTCGGAGGGTGTAACAACACTAACAGGGAGGGATTCAAGTTGCACCACTGGCCCGAAGATGCCAAAGTGTCTGCCGCCGGCGATGCTAAGACAGACATGGCACAGAGATGTATGGATAACCTGCAGATGCATTTGCAACCATTAAGTCAACTAAATCACAAAGGTGAGTTTTGTTGATGTTGACTGCCAGCTAACCGATGCTAACATGCTACACTAATCGATGCTAACATGCTATTTACCGGCGGTCGTAAAGCAGACATGGCACAGAGATGTATGGATAACCTGCAGATGCATTTGCTACTATAAAGTCAACTAAATCACAAAGGTGAGTTTTATTGATGTTGACTGCCAGCTAACCGATGCTAAAATGCTATGCTAATCGATGCTAACATGCTATTTACCGGCGGTGCTAAAGCAGACATGGCTCAGAGATGTATGGATAACCTGCAGATGCATTTGCAACTATAAAGTCAACTAAATCACAAAGGTGAGTTTTGTTGATGTTGACTGCCAGCTAACCGATGCTAACATGCTACACTAATCAATGCTAACATGCTATTTACCGGCGGTCGTAAAGCAGACATGGCACAGAGATGTATGGATAACCTGCAGATGCATTTGCAACTATAAAGTCAACTAAATCACAAAGGTGAGTTTTGTTGATGTTGACTGCCAGCTAACCGATGCTAACATGCTAGGCTAATCGATGCTAACATGCTATTTACCGGCGGTGCTAAAGCAGACATGGCACAGAGATCTATGGATAACCTGCAGATGCATTTCCAACTATAAAGTCAACTAAATCACAAAGGTGAGTTTTGTTGATGTTGACTGCCAGCTAACCGATGCTAACATGCTACGCTAATCGATGCTAACATGCTATTTACCGGCGGTGCTAAAGCAGACATGGCACAGAGATGTATGGATAACCTGCAGATGCATTTGCAACTATAAAGTCAACTAAATCACAAAGGTGAGTTTTGTTGATGTTGACTGCCAGCTAACCGATGCTAACATGCTACGCTAATCGATGCTAACATACTATTTACCGGCGACATGGCACAGAGATGTATGGATTACCTGCAGATGCATTTGCAACTATATTACGTTTACTTCCAACCACATTTAATGCGAAACAAACACTTACCAATAGAAGGATTTAAGTTGCTCCAGTGTCACGAGATGCGAAAGTCCCGATCGTTTGGTCCGCACATTTTACCAGCGATGCTAACGCAGCTATTCGGCCATGCTATGGCTATGAATAGCGTCAATAGCTATTCGTTCAATAGCTTCAGTTTCTTCTTCAATACTTTCATACTCCAACCATCCGTTTCAATACATGCGTAATCGTTTAAATCGCTTAAGTCGCTGAAATCCGAGTCTGAATCCGAGCTAATGTCGCTATATCTTGCTGTGGTATTCGCCGTTGTTTGTTTACATTGGCAGCACTGTATGACGTCACAGGGAAATGGATAGTCTCATCGCAAATAGCCAAAATCAAGCACTTTATAGCTTTTTTTAGGGATATTCGGGGGCCGGTAAAATTTTGACAAAAACTTCAAAAAATACAACAGGCCACTGGGAACTGATTTTTATTGTTTTTAACCCTTTTGAGATTGTGATAATGTTCCCCTTTAAAGGGGATCACATTTAGTTCCCTTCAAAACATTCACATTTTGCACAATGAAATGTAAGCGTGGGGAAAAGTCTGTCTGTGTGACATAACTTTCTATTAGCATTCCTTTAAATCAGGGGTCTCAAACATGCGGCCCGCGAGACGTTGTTCTGCGGCCCGCGCTTAGATATGACAATTTAATGTATGTGCGGCCCGTGAGTTTAATATGAACAGAACTTGACAGCGTCATACTACTCAACATTCTCGACTTTCACGTCAGTCCCCATAGATTCAAGGCCGATTTTTACACAATCACGCTTTTCATGGAGTGCTGGAACGGCGCTGTTCTTGACATACACGTGTGATGTTGCAAGATATATTTGGTCAACAGCTACAAAAGTTAAACTGAGGGTGGCCGTAAAAAAAACTTTAACACCATTGCAAATATATGCCAGACCGTTAACCCACACCAAACAAGAATGACAAACACATTTCAGGAGAACATTCGCACTGTAATACAACAAACTCAACAGAACAAATACCCTCAATTCCATACAATATACACACACCCCCCCAGGGCCCCACCCTCCCTACTTGCGTCAGTTGAGGTGGTGTATGTAGCACCGGGAGAGATGGGGCTGCAAGGTGTTCTGGGTATTTGTTCTCTTGTGTTTAAGTTGTGTTAGGGTGCGGAAATTCTCCAAAATATGTTGGTCATTCTTGTTTGATGTCGGTTTAGAGTGTGGCAGATATTTGTAACAGTGTTGAAGTTGTTTATACGGCTACCCTCAGTGTTGAACAAGTACGTTTTGCAGCCACATACGTTGTTCTTCACATGTCTCATAGAACATGTTACAAAGCCGGCACGTTGATTGTATGATATAAAAGCGTGCGCAATCAATCAATCAATGTTTACTTATATAGCCCTAAATCACTAGTGTCTCAAAGGGCTGCACAAACCACTACCACACCCTCGGTAGGCCCACATAAGGGCAAGGAAAACTCACACCCAGTGGGACGTCGGTGACAATGATGACTATGAGAACCTTGGAGAGGAGGAAAGCAACGGATGTCGAGCGGGTCTAACATGATACTGTGAAAGTTCAATCCATAATGGATCCAACACAGTCGCGCGAGTCCAGTCCAAAACAGATCCAACACAGCAGCGAGAGTCCCGTTCACAGCAGAGCCAGCAGGAAACCATCCCAAGCGGAGGCGGATCAGCAGCGTAGGGATGTCCCCAGCCGATACACAGGCAAGCAGTACATGGCCACCGGATCGGACCGGACCCCCTCCACAAGGGAGAGTGGGACATAGGAGAAAAAGAAAAGAAACGGCAGCTCAACTGGTCTAAAAAGGGAGTCTATTTAAAGGCTAGAGTATACAAATGAGTTTTAAGGTGAGACTTAAATGCTTCTACTGAGGTGGCATCTCGAACTGTTACCGGGAGGGCATTCCAGAGTACTGGAGCCCGAAATGAAAACGCTCAGACTTTTTTTGGGCTTTGGGAATCACTAATAAGCCGGAGTCCTTTGAACGCAGATTTCTTGGCGGGACATATGGTACAATACAATCTGCAAGATAAGATGGACATGCAGTGGAGCAGTAGTCCTCTATAAAGGGGTGCGCTAACTCCTGGAAGTACCTGAAGGTGCGCCAAATGCCAAGTGAGATATATTAAAAACATTTTCAAAAATAGCAGTAATTCATAAATCCGTTAAAAATATGTTTATTGAGTACTACCTCAATGAAATATGAAGTTCATAAACTGTGAAAAAATAATACAATGATCCAACATTCAGTCTTGACAGCAAGACTTTTTATGGACATGTTCCATAAATATTGATTTTTTTGTGTTCTATGTCGAGAAATCTTTATTTATAATTGAATCACTTCTTCAATTGTTTATTTTTCAACAAGTTTTTTAGTTATTTTTACATCTTTTTTTCCAAATAGTTCAAGAAAGACCACTACAAATGAGCAATATTTTGCACTGTTATACAATTTAATAAATCAGAAACTGATGACATAGTGCTGTATTTTATTTCTTTATCTCTTTTTCAGCCAAAAATGCTTTGCTCTGATTAGGGGCTACTTGGATTAAAAAAATGTTGACAGGGGGCACATCACTGAAAAAAGGTTGAAAACCACTGTTGTAGAGGACGTTAAAGGCAGTGCAGTCACGGCAGCTCTTAATAATGTCGGCCGGGTGAAAATTGGGAAAAATTGGGGAGAATGGTTGCACCGGTAGATTGTCGGGAGGTGCACTGAAATTCAGGAGTCTCCCGGAAAATCGGTGAGGGTTGGCAAGTATGTTGCTAGGGCGGGAAAGCCATTCATAGAAGGTGAATTCATTAAAAAGTGCATGTTAGATTTTTTAAGAAATCCTTTCTCGCGGCCCAGCCTCAACCAGTTTCTGCATCCAGAAATTAAGTTTGAGACCCCTGCTTTAAATTTATATCCATAAATGAGTATTCTTAACAGTGGAATACTCACACATCTGTTTGGGAAGTCATAGAGCAGGGGTGGGTATTTAGTCGATCGCGAGCTACCTGTCGATCGCGGAGGGTGTGTCAGTCGATCGCAAACCAGGCATTAAAAAAATAGACATAAAAATTAGGGATGCGCCGATTAATCGGTAACCGAATATATTCGGCCGAATATGGCAAAAAAAGCCACATTCGGCCTTCGGTGGAATGAGTTAAAAACAAGGCCGAATAGTGGCGTGTGACGCAAGTTTTTGACGCGGTGACGCAATCAACCAACGTGCAGTGACGTTGGGATATGTTGTGTACCTGTGTAAGTGTATGAGGTTACAAGCACGGGCTTCACGGTGGAAGAGGGGTTAGTGCGTCTGCCTCACAATACGAAGGTCCTGCAGTCCTGGGTTCAAATCCAGGCTCGGGATCTTTCTGTGTGGAGTTTGCATGTTCTCCCCGTGAATGCGTGGGTTCCCTCCGGGTACTCCGGCTTCCTCCCACCGCCAAAGACATGCACCTGGGGATAGGCCCCTCCCACCTCCAAAGACATGCACCTGGGGATAGGCCCCTCCCACGTCCAAAGACACACACCTGGGGATAGGCCCCTCCCACCTCCAAAGACATGCACCTGGGGATAGGTTGATTGGCAACACTAAATGGTCCCTAGTGTGTGAATGTTGTCTGTCTATCTGTGTTTGCCCTGCGATTGGCTGGCGACTTGTCCAGGGTGTAACCTGCCTTCCGCCCGATTGTAGCTGGGATAGGCGCCAGCGTCCCCCGCGACCCCGAAAGGGAATAAGCGGTAGAAAATGGATGGATGGATGGGTTACAAGCACACACTTATTGAGATTTAGTGGGGCCTCTGTTTACATTATTAGCCTGTTGTGTAGGCTACCTGTATAAGTGTATGAGGTTACAAGCACACACTTATTGAGATTTACTTGAGCCTTCTGTTTACATTATTAGCCTGTTGTGTAGGCTACCTGTATAAGTGTATGAGGTTACAAGCACACACTTATTGAGATTTAGTGGGGCCTCTGTTTACATTATTAGCCTGTTGTGTAGGCTACCTGTATAAGTGTATGAGGTTACAAGCACACACTTATTGAGATTTAGTGGGGCCTCTGTTTACATTATTAGCCTGTTGTGTAGGCTACCTGTATAAGTGTATGAGGTTACAAGCACACACTTATTGAGATTTACTTGAGCCTTCTGTTTACATTATTAGCATATCTACTGTGGCTAAGCAGACTTTTGGCAAAAGGACAATAATTGTAATGTAGACCAGTGTTTCTTAGCCGTACTGCTGGGCCGCCAAAAAAGATCATACTTCTGGGCTGTGGTCTGTATGGTAGTCAGTTGTAGTACACGTTTCCACCACTTGTGGCACTAATGACAATAGCAAACAGAAGTCTGGAGCTAAATATTCTTAAGCGCAAAAAGTATGACTCTAGAAGTGAAGCTGTATTATCATTTGTACTTCGATTCAATTAACCCTTTACTTAATAAAGTTATTTATTACTTCTAGCACTGCGTAATTTTATACACATTTATTTTTCATCAGTCCCATCTTTTGCAGTATATTTGATTAGTAGTTATTTTTGTAATCAGCCTGACCTAAGCCTTGATAACAATCTTTGTATTTAACACAGGGTTTAGAATCATTTGGCAAGGTTTCACCCCTTAAACTGTAAGTAGGTTATTTATATATATATATATATATATATATATATATATATATATATATATATATATATATATATATATATATATATGTGAATGTTCCAAACATTCAAACACGTTTTCTATACCAAAATTCATCTATTTATTCATCTTTTCCTTGACAATTTCCCAAATTAACCAGAATTCCAGGTTTAAATGGACAATTTTTCAAACATCCACCATTTCCACATTTATCAATCGATTCAAAGCATTCCACCTTCAACACATTCCACTCATCCTGGACATTCAAATGATCATTTTTACACGTTCGAAAACATGCCAGGAATTCGCAGAAATTCCTTTTTTTCAAACCCCTTTTTCTGTCGACTCCTCCTTCCACATTTTTCAACCCACTTCAATCGTTTTTAACAGGAAAAATTCCCGGTTTTCCCAAAATTCCTTAACACCATTTCTCCAATAAAAATGTTAATACGTCAACATTTATCGACCGATTTGAAAAATTCCAACGCCAAAAATTTCAATTCATTCAGAGCATTCAAGTCTTTTAACATTTTCCCAAAAGTTCCCGCTTTTCCTTAAGTTCTCAAATGTCCATGAATTTCTCATAGAAAATAAAGGGACATTTTTCAAAGTTTCCACAATTCCCACATCTTTCATCTAATTCAAACCGTTCCAACTCCAAAATATTCGGCCTGTTCAAAATGGTGTGCTCTCCAACAATTTTTACAAATTCACAGAATTCCAGGTTTTCCGAGACATTTTTTTCATTCCAAATGAATTGATCACCTTTCAAACATCCACCATTTCCACATTTAACAATTGATTCAAAGCATTCCACCTTCAACACATTCCACTCATCCTGGACATTCAAACGATCATTTTTACATGTTCGAAAACATGCCAGGAATTCCCAGAAATCCCTTTTTTTTCCGTCGACTACTCCTTCCACATTTTTTAACCCACTTCAACCGTTCCACCGTCAAAACATTCCTCTTAATCAGGACAAAAAATAAGTTATTTTTAAGAAGGAAAAATTCCCGGCTTTTCCAAAATTCAAAGAATTCCTTAACACCATTTCTCAAATAAAAATGTTAATACTTCAACATTTCTCGACCGATTTAAAAAATTCCAACACCGACAATTTCAACTCATTCAGAACATTCAAGTCTTTTAAAGGCCTACTGAATGAAAGCAACTACTACGACCACGCAGTCTGATAGTTTATACATCAATGATGAAATATTAACATTGCAACACATGCCAATACGGCCGGTTTAGTTTACTAAATTACAATTTTAAATATCCCGCGGAGTTTCCTGTTGTAAACGTCGCGGAATGATGACACGTGTTTGTGACGTTATTGGTTGGAGCGGACATATTGGCCAGCACCACTTGCGGCTAAAAGTTGTCTCTTTTCATCGCGCAATTCCACAGTATTTTGGACATCTGTGTTGCTAAATCTTTCGCAATTTGTTCAATTAATAATGGAGACGTCAAAGAAGAAAGATGGAAGTGGAAAGCTTTAGCCTTTAGCCACACAAACACACGGTATTTCCTTGTTTAAAACTCCCGGAGGTGAAGCTTTACTATGGATCAGAGCGGTCAAGCGAACATGGTTCCCGACCACTTGTCAACCGGCAGGTTTCGGTGAGAAAATTGTGGTAAAAAGTCGCCTCTTACCGGAGATCAGTGGAGCTCGCGCCGTCCATGCAGCTGCCGGGACTTCTCTCAGAGACTGGCGTCAACACACCCCTCCGACTATCAGGTACTATACTTACTAAAACACTAGCAACACAATAGAAAGATAAGGGATTTCCCAGAATTATCCTAGTAAATGTGTCTAAAAACATCTGAATCGCCCCCAATGCAATCGCCTTTTTAAAAAATGTTTTCTTCTAGTCTTTCACTATCAATATCCTCATCCGCAAATCTTTCATCCTCGCTCCAATTAATGGGGAAATAGTCGCTTTCACGGTCCGAATAGCTCTTGATGCTGGAGGCTCCCATTATAAACAATGTGAGGATGTGAGAAGCCCTCACACCAGTGACGTCATCGTCGGCTACTTCCGGTAAAGGCAAGGCTTTTTTATTAGCGACCAAAAGTTGCAAACTTTATCGTTGATGTTCTCTACTAAATCCTTTCAGCAAAAATATGGCAATATCACAAAATGATGAAGTATGACACATAGAATGGACCTGCTATTCCCGTTTAAATAAGAACATCTCATTTCAGTAGGCCTTTAACATTTTCCCAAAAGTTCCCGCTTTTCCCAAAATTCTCAAATGTCCATGAAATTCTTATAGAAAATAAAGGGACATTTTTCAAAGTTTCCACAATTCCAACATTTTTCATCCGATTCAAACCGTTCCAACTCCAAAATATTCGGCCTGTTCAAAATTGTGTGCTCTCCTTCAACAATCATTCTTTTAATTCCCGGCTTTTCAAGAATTCCCTGTGTTCAGGGACATTTTCCCCTAGCAAAAAAAATTTTCAATTTTTTTGAACTTCCACAATTTGCACATTTTTCAACCTATTCCAACCATTTCACTTTCAACACATTCAACTCAACCCACTAACACTTTCCCAAGTTCCAGACCAAATTCAGTTTTTCCTGGAAATTCAAACTCTTCAACATTCAAACTATTCTTACATTCCTACTACATTCTGTCAGCATTTCACTTCAACTTCAGCATTGGAGCATTCACACCTCATCTAATTATTAGATATGATTCAGATCAAGAGTAAGACTGCGACGGTAGTGGAAAAGTTGGGCCGCGGGTTTAAGAACCCCTGATGGTTTACATGTCAGAAAACAATCAAAACATGACCCCTTTAACAGGAAGTAAGTCCAATTCTGAGTGAAACATCTCTCGTGGGACAACAACATGGCGTGGAAATAGACAGCCAGACTTGTGGAGTTGTTATGTAAACAATCACATGACTATGGTCCATGTACAGGCAAGATTTGTATTGATTGTCCAGGCCAAAGCTAAAGTTGTGACTACACGGTGCAAACAAACAATGCATGGTGAGCATCTTTGGGGTCTCAAACTAAAATCCATCAATGCCATAACTCAAAACAATACTAATTAGAAACCTGGTCACATACTATTTAACATTTGAAGGTCTAATCTGGCAGCGTCCATCTAGTGGTATACCATAGAATTACTCCATTAAATAGTCAAACAGAGTGTAACTGTTCAAACTGTGTAACATTACGGTGGGCCAAAAAATATTGAACATACTTGTTTTTAATGAATGCTTAGGGCTACTAGGCGACAGTATTTAAATATTGGTCATTACAGTGGCACTTGGAGAGCCAAGCGTTTGCTGAGGTGCTACTTTGTGAAAAACAAAGTGTGAGAACCACTGTTGATTGATAATTTGTCGTATTTTGAGTGACTTTGTGACCGATCCACAGAAACATTTGATTTATAGAGAAGGAAATGTAAGTAAAATTCAATCGCGATAGAATAGATAGATAGAATAGAAAGTACTTTATTGATCCCTAAGGGAAATTTGGCACCACAGTTCGCTCATAATAGACAATGAACATTTAGGTATTTTTTACATGTGAATAATATAAATACAGTCTATTATACAGCATTATTCACATATGAATAACATAAATACAGTCTATTATACAGCATTATTCACATATGAATAATATAAATACAGTCTATTATACAGCATTATTCACATATGAATAACATAAATACAGTCTATTATACAGCATTATTCACATATGAATAATATAAATACAGTCTATTATACAGCATTGTTCACATATGAATAACATAAATACAGTCTATTATACAGCATTATTCACATGTGAATAACATAAATACAGTCTATTATACAGCATTATTCACATGTGAATAATATAAATACAGTCTATTTTTCAGCATTATTCACATGACGTGAAGTGAAGTGAATTACATTTTATGTAGCGCTTTTTCTCTAGTGACTCAAAGCGCTTTACATAGTGAAACCCAATATCTAATTTTTACATATAAACCAGTGTGGGTGGCACTGGGAGCAGTTGAGTAAAGTGTCTTGCCCAAGGACACAACGGCAGTGACTAGGATGGCGAAAGCAGGGATCGAACCTGCAACCCTTAGGTTCCTACCAACCGAGCTATACCGCCCCATGAGAATAATATAAATACAGTCTATTTTTCAGCATTATTCACATGTGAATAATGTAACTACAGTCTATTATACAGCATTATTCACATGTAAATATAAATAAATAGCCCATTATACAGCATTACTCACATGTGAATAGCATAAATACAATCTATTATTCAGCATTATTCACATGTGAATAATATAAATAGTCTATTATACAGCATTATTCACATGTGAATAATATAAATACAGTCTATTATACAGCATTATTCACATGTGAATAGCATAAATACAGTCTATTATACAGCATTATTCACATGTGAATAATATAAATAAAGTCTATCATAAATCATTATTCACATGTGAATAACATAAATACAGCCTATTATACAGCATTATTCACATGTGAATAACAAATACAGTCGTTTATACAGCATTATTCACATGTGAATAATATATATACAGTCTATTATACAGCATTATTCACATGTGAATAATATAAATACAGTCTATTATACAGCATTATTCACATGTGAATAATATAAATAAAGTCTATCATAAATCATTATTCACATGTGAATAACATAAATACAGCCTATTATACAGCATTATTCACATGTGAATAACAAATACAGTCGTTTATACAGCATTATTCACATGTGAATAATATATATACAGTCTATTATACAGCATTACTCACATGTGAATAATATACAGTCTATTATACAGCATTATTCATATGTGAATAGCATAAATACAGTCTATTATACAGCATTATTCACATGTAAATAACAGTCTATTATACAGCATTATTCACATGTGAATAATATAAATACAGTCTATTATATTATTCACATGTGAATAATATAAATACAGTCTATTATACATCATTATTCACATGTGAATAACATAAATACAGCCTATTACACAGCATTATTCACATGTGAATAACAAATACAGTCGTTTATACAGCATTATTCACATGTGAATGACATAAATAAAATCTATTATACAGCATTATTCATATGTGAATAGCATAAATAGTCTATTATACAGCATTATTCACATGTAAATAACAGTCTATTATACAGCATTATTCACATGTGAATAATATAAATACAGTCTATTATATTATTCACATGTGAATAATATAAATACAGTCTATTATACATCATTATTCACATGTGAATAACATAAATACAGCCTATTACACAGCATTATTCACATGTGAATAACAAATACAGTCGTTTATACAGCATTATTCACATGTGAATGACATAAATAAAATCTATTATACAGCATTATTCATATGTGAATAGCATAAATAGTCTATTATACAGCATTATTCACATGTAAATAACAGTCTATTATACAGCATTATTCACATGTGAATAATATAAATACAGTCTATTATATTATTCACATGTGAATAATATAAATACAGTCTATTATACATCATTATTCACATGTGAATAACATAAATACAGCCTATTACACAGCATTATTCACATGTGAATAACAAATACAGTGTAATATACAGCATTATTCACATGTGAATAACAAACATATATGTGATTATATTATTATAGATTCTATAATAGTTAACAAGAGTGGATGAACTCAGGTGTTCAGGTGACTACAGATGCCTCCTGCGCAAATATTTGACTAACATTAGCCTGCCCAACTTTCACTAAATCCACCCGAAGGCTCACTCGGGTGCCGAGCCGAAAAGCAGCGCGTGTATCCCCGCAGACAGGTAGAGGCGAGGACAACAATGCGTTAGCCTGTTAGCTGGGCTCCACTTTCCCCCCCGCGTCCCTTCTTTCCGCTGACTTTACGAGCGGCAACTTGCTATGCCGGGGTGACGCAGGCGCACTCGCGCGTCACCACCGTCCCCTCTAAAACAATACAAATGTCCCCGCCGTTCGTGCTGTCAACCCGGGCGAAATGTGCGCGTTAGCTCGCTAGCATCGGTGCTAGCTAGCGCCTGTTAGCTCGGCACGACTTTCCCCCCACTTCCTTTCTTTCCGCTGACTTTACGAGCGGCAACGTGTTGTGCCGTAGTGGCGCAGGCGCACTCGCGCGCCACCACGGTCGGCGTAGTCGGTCCCCTGCAAAAAAATACAATAGTCCCCGCCGTGCCTGTTGTCAACCCGGGCGAAATATCTAGCGTGCTAGCTCGTTAGCATCGGCGCCCGTGCTAGTGATGCTAGCCAGCTAGCAGCGCGTGGAGGCCACGAGCGCTACACAAAGTAGGCCATGAAATGTCTTCCCAACTTCCAACAAAAACATCAGCGGGAAGGGGAGAAAAAGCGGCGTTGTCGTGCCGGCTTCCAAGGTGCGAGAAGTTGCCACAAGTTTACCTGCTTGCTCTTGGCGTAGGGCTTAGAGGCGACGTGATATCTCCTGCTTCGGATTTTCCCTCCACCCGTGGCCGCCATGACTCTTGCGTTGTGAGTCTGGAGCTGTTGGCGCCGGATAGCTGTCATCCAGCACGGTGGCTAGCGCCCAAAGGAATTATGGGAAATGTAGTCCATAATGCTATAGGCAGGGGTCAGCAACCTTTTTGAAACCAAGAGCTACTTCTTGGGTACTGATTAATGCGAGGGGCTACCAGTTTGATACACACTTAAATAAATTGCAAGAAATAGCCAATTTGCTTAATTTACCTGTAATAAATATATATATATATATATATATATATATATATATATATATATATATATATAGCCGAATAAAACTTAAACGCTTGGCCGAAGGCCGAATACCGAATAATGAATGCAGTTTTTCACAATTTTTTTATATTGCATAAATAGCCTAGAATAAATATTTAGACATGTTTTTCAAATAAAGTATTTTTTTATTGAATATTGACATTTTTTTTAATATTCCAGTAGCCTTTGCTTTTCAAAAAAAAGCACAAAGTTTTTCATTTATATTAGGCCTTCAAACAAAACATGCATTCCCCCAAAAAATAAAGTGCATTAAAGTGGATAAACCCACAACAAATGAATTATTGTCCTTTTGCAGTTTGCAGTCATGCAGTGACCAAATATGCCTGATTAGCATTCCACACAAGTCAATAAATTCAACAAAACTCACCTTTGTGCATTCACACACAGCATTAAAAGTTTGGTGGACAAAATGAGACGGAAAGTCAGAGAAAGTTGTACATGTAAACAAACCACGCTGAGTTCAAAGACCGGCAAAATTAGTAAAACAAAACGGTGCTCGCCAAATATTCGAATAAGCGAAGCATTTTTAATTGAAATAGTGTGCTTTATAACAATTAGGGAGGTTTGTGTCATGTTTGTCCTCCTACACAAACAATATTAAAACAAACAATATATTTTTCCCCTCATCTTTTTCCATTTTTTATACATTTTTGAAATAGCGCCAGAGAGCCACTAGGGCGGCCCTTAAGAGCTGCATGCGGGTCTAGATACGCGGGTTGGTAATAGAAGGAGTTAGTGCTGGGCGATACGGCCTTTTTTTAATATCTGGATATGTTTAGACTGGGGATGCACCGAAATGAAAATTTGTGGCCGAAGCCAAAGCCGAATAAAACTTAAACGATTGGCCGAATACCGAATTATGAATGCAGTTTTTCACCATTTTTTTATATTGCATAAATAGCCTAGAATAAATATTTAGACATGTTTTTCAAATAAAGTATTTTTTTATTGAATATTGACATTTTTTAAATATTCCAGTAGCCTTTGCTTTTCAAAAAAAGCACAACATTTTTCATTAATATTAGGCCTTCAAACAAAACATGCATTCCAAAAAAAACAAAGTGCATTAAAGTGGATAAACCCACAACAAATGAATTATTGTCCTTTTGCAGTTTGCAGTCATGCAGTGACCAAATATGCCTGATTAGCATTCCACACAAGTCAATAAATGCAACAAAACTCACCTTTGTGCATTCACACACAGCATTAAAAGTTTGGTGGACAAAATGAGACAGAAAGTCGGAGAAAGTTGTACATGTAAACAAACCACGCTGAGTTCAAAGACCGGCAAAATTAGTAAAACAAAACGGTGCTCCCCAAATATTCGAATAAGCGAAGCATTTTTAATAGAAATAGTGTGCTTTATAACAATTAGGGAGGTTTGTGTCATGTTTGTCCTCCTACACAAACAATATTAAAACAAACAATATATTTTTCCCCTCATCTTTTTCCATTTTTTATACATTTTTGAAAAAGCTCCAGAGAGCCACTAGGGCGGCGCTAAAGAGCTGCATGCGGGTCTAGATACGCGGGTTGGTAATAGAAGGAGTTAGTGCTGGGCGATACGGCCTTTTTTTAATATCTGGATATGTTTAGACTAGGGATGCACCGAAATGAAAATTTGTGGCCTAAGCCGAAGCCGAATAAAACTTAAACGCTTGGCCGAATACCGAATAATGAATGCAGTTTTTCACCATTTTTTTAATATTGCATAAATAGCCTAGAATAAATATTTAGACATGTTTTTCAAATAAAGTATTTTTTTTATTGAATATTGACATTTTTTTAATATTCCAGTAGTCTTTGCTTTTCAAAAAAAGCACAGTATCCCCAGGTGGCCTTCAAACAAAACATGCATTCCAAAAAAATAAAGTGCATTAAAGTGGATAAACCCACAACAAATGAATGATTGTCCTTTTGGCAAAAGTCTGCTTAGCCACAGTAGATATGCTAATAATGTAAACAGAAGGCTCAAGTAAATCTCAATTAAGTGTGTGCTTGTAACCTCATACACTTATACAGGTAGCCTACACAACAGGCTAATAATGTAAACAGAAGGCTCAAGTAAATCTCAATTAAGTGTGTGCTTGTAACCTCATACACTTACACAGGTAGCCTGCACAACAGGCTAATAATGTAAACAGAGGCCCCACTAAATCTCAATAAGTGTGTGCTTGTAACCTCATACACTTATACAGGTACACAACATATCCCAACGTCACTGCACGTTGGTTGATTGCGTCACCGCGTCAAAAAATTGCGTCACACGCCACTATTCGGCCTTGTTCTTAACTCATTCCACCGAAGACCGAATGTGGCTTTTTTTGCCATATTCGGCCGAATATATTCGGTTACCGATTAATCGGTGCATCCCTAATATATATATATGTATATATATATATATATATATATATATATAAAAAGTGCTATTTCTGTCAGTCATTCCGTCGTACATTTTTTTTCCCTTTTACAGAAGGTTTTTTGTAGAGGATAAATGATGAAAAAAACACTTAATTGACCGGTTTAAAAGAGGAGAAAATCACGAAAAAAAATGAAAATTTAATTTTGAAACATAGTTCATCTTTAATCCCGACTCTTTAAAATTCAAAATTCAACCGAAAAAAATGAAGGGAAAAACTAGCTAATTCGAATCCATCCATCCATCCATTTCTTACCGCTTATTCCCTTTCGGGGTCGCGGGGGGCGCTGGCGCCTATCTCAGCTACAGTCGGGCGGAAGGCGGGGTACACCCTGGACAAATCGCTACCACATCGCAGGGCCAACACAGATAGACAGACAACATTCACACACTAGGGACCATTTAGTGTTGCCAATCAACCTATCCCCAGGTGCATGTCTTTGGAGGTGGGAGGGGCCTATCCCCAGGTGCATGTCTTAGGAGGTGGGAGGGGCCTATCCCCAGGTGCATGTCTTTGGAGGTGGGAGGGGCCTATCCCCAGGTGCATGTCTTTGGAGGTGGGAGGGGCCTATCCCCAGGTGCATATCTTTGGAGGTGGGAGGGGCCTATCCCCAGGTGCATGTCTTTGGAGGTGGGAGGGGCCTATCCCTAGGTGTATGTGTTTGGAGGTGGGAGGGGCCTATCCCCAGGTGCATGTCTTTGGAGGTAGGAGGGGCCTATCCCCAGGTGCATGTCTTTGGAGGTGGGAGGGGCCTATCCCCAGGTTCATGTCTTTGGAGGTGGGAGGGGCCTATCCCCAGGTGGATGTCTTTGGAGATGGGAGGGGCCTATCCCCAGGTGCATGTCTTTGGAGGTGGGAGGAAGCCGGAGTACCCGGAGTAGAACCCACTAAGTCACTGGGAGAACATGCAAACTCCATACAGAAATATCCCGAGCCTGGATTTGAACCCAGGACGGCAGGACCTTCGTATTGTGAGGCAGACGCACTAACCCCTCTGCCACCGTGAAGCCCTTGTCTATTAATGTTATTTTTTATTATTTTAATACTCTATTTGTAGCTGTTGGCGCCGGAAAGCTGTCATCCAGCACGGTGGCTAGCGCCCAAAGGAATTGTGGGAAATGTAGTCAAATAGGCTGTAGTGTTTGTTACAATGCCACCAGAACGCCTCCCTAGGGAGGTGTTTAGGGCACGTCCAACCGATAGGAGGCCACGGGGAAGACCCAGGACACGTTGGGAATACTATGTCTCCCGGCTGGCCTGGGAATGCCAGTCGGGGTTTCCCTGCTTAGGCTGTTGCCCCCGCGACCCGACCTCGGATAAGCGGAAGAAGATGGATGGATGGATGGAAACATGTTACAAGTGTACATCCGGGCCTGTGTACGCACTTCCGGTCGGAGCTCGGCCAATGAAGTCAGTAAGGTTTTCAATGCTAAAACTTGTATATTAAAATATATAAACAAATAAATTTATATAATTATTTATATATCAAATATATGATATTGTATAATGTTTATATATAATGTTTTATATTTTGTTAGTCCGTCGGCTTTACATGTTACAAGTGTACATCCGGGCTTGTGTACGCACTTCCGGTCGGAGCTCGCCCAATGAAGTCAGTAAGGTTTTCAATGCTAAAACTTATGTATTAAAATATATAAACAAATATATTTATATATTTATTTATATATCAAATATAGAATATTGTACAATGTTTATATATAATGTTTTATATTTTGTTAGTCCGTTGGCTTTACATGTTACAAGTGTACATCCGGGCTTGTTACGCACTTCCGGGTCGGAGCTCGTGGCGGCATCAAGTGTTTTTGACGTCGCGGAACATTTACAAAATATGTCTGGAAATATAAGTTAATCCTTACTCTAAATGTGAGTACCGACTTGAATGGCTGTGTCTTTACAATAATGCGTCCTTTAGTGTAACGTAAACAACTCCTCCTGTGTGTCCGTCAGGAGCAGCAAGATGGCGGGCTCCTCCTGTGTGACACGCACACTTCTCCTCGCCTTCAAGTCCCGCACACAAGTTCGGCTTTGCTGCACATTCCCAACGCGACTGGCTTCTCCTTCATACACCACTTGGACTCCAAGTCGACCTCCGCCAGGCCACATCTGGACGCAGCAGACCCGCTCGTACAGCCACGTGACTGCCAGACGTCAAGCGGACTATTTGGCCACAACTGATGTGCATCAATTAACACTAATTGAGGATGCTGGACAACAGAATACATCATTAGGTACACCTCAGTGGCTAATATTACAATGGCGGGAGATTGCACGAACATATTTTTGCTTACGTCCAATGATTTGTTAGTAAACAAATTGTATGCTTCAATTATAAAGAATATAAGTAAAGAAACAAAACAATTTACCGTATTTCCTTGAATTGCCGCCAGGTATATAGTATGCGCCTGCCAGGTCAAACTCGTTTCGCAAAATATGACTTTTATTAGCGCATGTCTAGAATTTCCGCCGGGTCGAACTCGTTTCGCCAAATAATTAGCATATGCCTAGAATTTCCACCGGGTCAAACTCGTCACGTCACGAGTGACACTTCACCTGTCATCATTTTCAAAATGGAGGAGGCTGATTTCAATCATTTGAAATCGCATAAAGGGAAGAAGATTAAGAGCTATTCAGTAGGATTTAAGGTCCAAGCTATTGAATATGCTAAAAAGAACAGTAAGCAGCTATGTTTTATTAATATACCGTAGCTGCGTGTGTCAAATATGAGTCATTAAATGACTCCCGCCTCCTGGTGGTAGAGGGCGCTAGTGATCCTTCTTGCGACTACTCGGCTGCAGAAGAAGTGACAACAAGCAGCAAGAGTTTATTTTTTCCTCTCGCTTGCACTTTTAACATGGAGGATTACATATCTAAAATAAAACAGTTTTCTAAACTGGACTTTCAATCAAAGCAGGAGGTAATAAAGGAATATCTCCATCGAGACAGAGAGACTTTTAAAACTGAAGAAAGATAAGGAAGACTTCTATAAACAAGTTATCGACACTTTTGATCAGAAGGAGCTGCACATGGACTTCATTTATAAGTAAAGGTATTTTATTAAATGTGCTTTTCATGATGGTATCCTTACATCACACTCAAATTTATAAGCGCAGGCCTAAATTTACCGCATGCCTTTGGTAAACGCCGGCCTGAGAAGAGGTTTTGAATTTATTAGCGGCAATTCAAGGAAATACGTCAACGATTTGCAAGTATAGAAAAACAATTCTGCAAGTAAAGATAAAATGTGCAATTGTCGAAATAATTGTCTTAAATTTTTCATTTTCTAAAAACGATATTTAGTAGTAAAATGATTTGCTAGTAAAAAATCAAATATAAATAGTTGCAATTAAAACAATTTTATGCATGTAAAAAAATATATTTGCAAGTTGAAAAAAAATGTTTTTCAGGCAAAACAAAATTTGCTTTAAAAAAAAATAAGTATTTGCAGCAAGTAAATGATTCAAAAGTATTGAAATACAATTTTCTTCAATTAAAGGTAAACAGGTGTTTGACTTGTGAGTAAACAGGTGTTTGACTTGTGAGTAAACAGGTGTTTGACTTGAGTAAACAGGAGTTTGACTTGTGAGTAAACAGGTGTTTGACTTGTGAGTAAACAGGTGTTTGACTTGTGAGTAAACAGGAGTTTGACTTGTGAGTAAACAGGTGTTTGACTTGTGAGTAAACAGGTGTTTGACTTGTGAGTAAAGAGGTGTTTGACTTGTGAGTAAACAGGTGTTTGACTTGAGTAAACAGGAGTTTGACTTGTGAGTAAACAGGTGTTTGACTTGTGAGTAAACAGGAGTTTGACTTGTGCGTAAACAGGTGTTTGACTTGTGAGTAAACAGGTGTTTGACTTGTGAGTAAACAGGAGTTTGACTTGTGAGTAAACAGGTGTTTGACTTGTGAGTAAACAGGTGTTTGACTTGTGAGTAAAGAGGTGTTTGACTTGTGAGTAAACAGGTGTTTGACTTGTGAGTAAACAGGTGTTTGATTTGTGAGTAAACAGGTGTTTGACTTGTGAGTAAACAGGTGTTTGACTTGTGAGTAAACAGGTGTTTGACTTGAGTAAACAGGAGTTTGACTTGTGAGTAAACAGGTGTTTGACTTGTGAGTAAACAGGAGTTTGACTTGTGCGTAAACAGGTGTTTGACTTGTGAGTAAACAGGTGTTTGACTTGTGAGTAAACAGGAGTTTGACTTGTGAGTAAACAGGTGTTTGACTTGAGTAAACAGGAGTTTGACTTGTGAGTAAACAGGTGTTTGACTTGTGAGTAAACAGGAGTTTGACTTGTGAGTAAACAGGTGTTTGACTTGTGAGTAAACAGGTGTTTGACTTGTGAGTAAACAGGTGTTTGACTTGTGAGTAAAGAGGTGTTTGACTTGTGAGTAAACAGGTGTTTGACTTGAGTAAACAGGAGTTTGACTTGTGAGTAAACAGGTGTTTGACTTGTGAGTAAACAGGAGTTTGACTTGTGCGTAAACAGGTGTTTGACTTGTGAGTAAACAGGTGTTTGACTTGTGAGTAAACAGGAGTTTGACTTGTGAGTAAACAGGTGTTTGACTTGTGAGTAAACAGGTGTTTGACTTGTGAGTAAAGAGGTGTTTGACTTGTGAGTAAACAGGTGTTTGACTTGTGAGTAAACAGGTGTTTGATTTGTGAGTAAACAGGTGTTTGACTTGTGAGTAAACAGGTGTTTGACTTGTGAGTAAACAGGTGTTTGACTTGAGTAAACAGGAGTTTGACTTGTGAGTAAACAGGTGTTTGACTTGTGAGTAAACAGGAGTTTGACTTGTGCGTAAACAGGTGTTTGACTTGTGAGTAAACAGGTGTTTGACTTGTGAGTAAACAGGAGTTTGACTTGTGAGTAAACAGGTGTTTGACTTGTGAGTAAACAGGTGTTTGACTTGTGAGTAAAGAGGTGTTTGACTTGTGAGTAAACAGGTGTTTGACTTGTGAGTAAACAGGAGTTTGACTTGTGAGTAAACAGGTGTTTGACTTGTGAGTAAACAGGTGTTTGACTTGTGAGTAAACAGGTGTTTGACTTGTGAGTAAACAGGTGTTTGACTTGTGAGTAAACAGGTGTTTGACTTGTGAGTAAAGAGGTGTTTGACTTGTGAGTAAACAGGTGTTTGACTTGTGAGTAAACAGGAGTTTGACTTGTGAGTAAACAGGTGTTTGACTTGTGAGTAAAGAGGTGTTTGACTTGTGAGTAAACAGGTGTTTGACTTGTGAGTAAACAGGTGTTTGACTTGTGAGTAAACAGGTGTTTGACTTGTGAGTAAACAGGTGTTTGACTTGAGTAAACAGGAGTTTGACTTGTGAGTAAACAGGAGTTTGACTTGTGCGTAAACAGGTGTTTGACTTGTGAGTAAACAGGTGTTTGACTTGTGAGTAAACAGGAGTTTGACTTGTGCGTAAACAGGTGTTTGACTTGTGAGTAAACAGGTGTTTGACTTGTGAGTAAACAGGAGTTTGACTTGAGTAAACAGGTGTTTGACTTGTGAGTAAACAGGTGTTTGACTTGTGAGTAAACAGGTGTTTGACTTGTGAGTAAACAGGTGTTTGACTTGTGAGTAAAGAGGTGTTTGACTTGTGAGTAAACAGGTGTTTGACTTGTGAGTAAACAGGTGTTTGACTTGTGAGTAAACAGGTGTTTGACTTGTGAGTAAACAGGTGTTTGACTTGTGCGTAAACAGGTGTTTGACTTGTGAGTAAACAGGAGTTTGACTTGTGAGTAAACAGGTGTTTGACTTGTGAGTAAACAGGTGTTTGACTTGTGAGTAAACAGGTGTTTGACTTGTGAGTAAACAGGTGTTTGACTTGTGAGTAAACAGGTGTTTGACTTGTGAGTAAACATGAGTTTGACTTGAGTAAACAGGTGTTTGACTTGTGAGTAAAGAGGCGTTTGACTTGTGAGTAAACAGGTGTTTGACTTGTGAGTAAACAGGTGTTTGACTTGTGAGTAAACATGAGTTTGACTTGTGAGTAAACAGGTGTTTGACTTGTGAGTAAACAGGTGTTTGACTTGTGAGTAAACAGGAGTTTGACTTGTGAGTAAACAGGTGTTTGACTTGTGAGTAAACAGGTGTTTGACTTGTGAGTAAACAGGTGTTTGACTTGTGAGTAAACAGGAGTTTGACTTGTGAGTAAACAGGTGTTTGACTTGTGAGTAAACAGGAGTTTGACTTGTGAGTAAACAGGTGTTTGACTTGTGAGTAAACAGGTGTTTGACTTGTGAGTAAACATGAGTTTGACTTGTGAGTAAACGGGTGTTTGACTTGTGAGTAAACGGGTGTTTGACTTGTGAGTAAACGGGTGTTTGACTTGTGAGTAAACGGGTGTTTGACTTTTGAGTAAACGGGTGTTTGACTTGTGAGTAAACGGGTGTTTGACTTGTGAGTAAACGGGTGTTTGACTTGTGAGTAAACGGGTGTTTGACTTGTGAGTAAACGGGTGTTTGACTTGTGAGTAAACAGGTGTTTGACTTGTGAGTAAACAGGTGTTTGACTTGTGAGTAAACAGGTGTTTGACTTGTGAGTAAACAGGTGTTTGACTTGTGAGTAAACAGGTGTTTGACTTGTGAGTAAACAGGTGTTTGACTTGTGAGTAAACAGGTGTTTGACTTGTGAGTAAACAGGTGTTTGACTTGTGAGTAAACAGGTGTTTGTTGTAGACTTGGATGCTGTGAGTGCCCCGAGGGCGTTGGATGAGATCAGCGATGAGGAGGCAGTTAACATGCTCCTCCCACCTCCCATCCCGCCCACCTCCACCTCCCTCCAGGACTATGTGGACCACTCAGAGACCCTGACCAAGCTGGTGCAGATGGGTACGTCCGGCATGGTCATCCTTTCTCACCCTTTCTGACTCTTCTCTCACCCTTTGTCACTCTCTCTCACCCATCTCTGGCTCCTCTCTCTTTCTTTCACCCTCTCTGGCTCCTCTCTCACTTTCTCTCACCCTCTCTGGCTCTCTTTCTTTCACCCTCTCTGGCTCCTCTCTCACTTTCTCTCACCCTCTCTCACCCTCTCTAACCCATCTCTGGCGCTCTCTTTCTTTCACCCTCTCTGGCTCCTCTCTCACTTTCTCTCACTTTCTCTCACCTTCTCTAACCCATCTCTGGCTCTCTTTCTTTCACCCTCTCTGGCTCCTCTCTCACTTTCTCTCACCCTCTCTCACCCATCTCTGGCTCCTCTCTGTCTCTTTCTTTCACCCTCTCTGGCTCCTCTCTCACTTTCTCTCACCCTCTCTCACCCTCTCTAACCCATCTCTGGCTCTCTCTTTCTTTCACCCTCTGTGGCTCCTCTCTCCCTTTCTCTCACCCTCTCTGCCTCCTCTCTCACCCTCTCTGGCTCCTCTCTCACCCTGTCTAACTTTCTCTCACCCTCTCTGGCTCCTCTCTCACCCTGTCTAACTTTCTCTCACCCTCTCTGGCTCCTCTCTCACCCTGTCTAACTTTATCTCACCCTCTCTGGCTCCTCTCTCACTCTCTCTCACTTTCTCTCACCCTCTCTCACTCTCTCTCACTTTCTCTCACCCTCTCTCACTCTCTCTCACTTTCTCTCACCCTCTCTGGCTCCTCTCTCACTCTCTCTCTCACTTTCTCTCACCCTCTCTCACTCTCTCTCACTTTCTCTCACCCTCTCTGGCTCTTCTCTCACCCTCTGCCTCCTCTCTCACCTTCTCTGGCTCCTGTCACCCTCTCTCACCCTTTCTGGCTCCTCTCTCACTCTCTCTCACCCTCTCTCACTTTCTCTCACCCTCTGTGGCTCCTCTCTCACCCTCTCTCCCCCTTCTCATCCTCTCTCACCCTTTCTGGCTCATCTCTCACCCTCTCTGGCTCCTCTCTCACTTTCTCTCACCCTCTCTGGCTCCTCTCTCACCCTCTCTGGCCCCTCTCTCGCCCTCTCTGGATCCTGTCTCACCCTCTCTGGCCCCTCTCTCACCCTCTCTGGATCCTGTCTCACCCTCTCTGCCTCCTCTCTCACCTTCTCTGGCTCCTGTCACCCTCTCTCACACTTTCTGGCTCCTCTCTCACTCTCTCTCACCCTCTCTCACTTTCTCTCACCCTCTGTGGCTCCTCTCTCACCCTCTCTCCCCCTTCTCATCCTCTCTCACCCTCTCTGGCTCCTCTCTCACCCTCTCTGGCTCCTCTCTCACCCTCTCTGGCTCCTCTCTCACTTTCTCTCACCCTCTCTGGCTCCTCTCTCACCCTCTCTGGCCCCTCTCTCACCCTCTCTGGATCCTGCCTCACCCTCTCTGGCCCCTCTCTCACCCTCTCTGGATCCTGTCTCACCCTCTCTGGCTCCTCTCTCACCCTCTCTGGCCCCTCTCTCACCCTTTCTGGCTCCTCTCTCACCCTCTCTGGCTCCTCTCTCACCCTCTCTGGCTCCTCTCTCACCCTCTCTGGCTCCTCTCACACTTTCTCTCACCCTCTCTGGCTCCTCTCTCACTTTCTCTCACCCTCTCTGGCTCCTCTCGCACCCTCTCTGGCTCCTCTCTCACTTTCTCTCACCCTCTCTGGCCCCTCTCGCACCCTCACTCACCCTCTCTCACTTTCTCTCACCCTCTCTGGCTCCTCTCTCACTTTCTCTCACCCTCTCTGGCCCCTCTCTCACCCTCTCTGGATCCTGTCTCACCCTCTCTGGCTCCTCTCTCACCCTCTCTCACCCTCTCTGGCTCCTCTCTCACCCTCTCTCACCCTCTCTGGCTCCTCTCTCACCCTCTCTCACCCTCTCTGGCCCCTCTCTCACCCTCGCTCACCCTCTCTCACTTTCTCTCACCCTCTCTGGCTCCTCTCTCACCCTCTCTCACCCTCTCTGGCCCCTCTCTCACCCTCACTCACCCTCTCTCACCCTCTCTCACCCACTCTCGCCCTCTCTCCCCCGGCCTCTCCCGGCAGGGGTCCCCCTGTGGAAGCTGCAGCAGAGACCCCACGTGGGCTCCATGCTGCTCCGGCTGGACTTCCACACCCAGGTGGCCCCCAGGCTGCTCTTCCTCAAGGAGACCGGCGTGGAGGACTCGCTCCTGGGTCAGGTGGTCTCGCTGAACCCCTTCATCCTGACGGAGGACCTGGACAACCTGCGGGCCAGAGTCCACTACCTGAGGTCCAAGAAGTTCCCTGCTGGGGAGGTGGCCTCCATGGTGTCCAGGGCTCCTTATCTCCTCAACTTCAGTGTGAAGAGGCTGGACAACCGCCTGGGATTCTACCAGCAGCACCTGGGCCTCAGTGCTGCCCACGTGGGTCACCTTTTGAACAGTAACACTGTGTCTCAACAACACTCCTCATTTTCTCTTTTTTCTACATCAGCAGATACCGTACATACACATGTGATATCAGTGTATATAGTCTAAAACATCCTGGACCACCTTTTAAAGTCACATGATATCACTCTCACTGAAAATATCACCTCCTAATAGCACGTATCACCCTTCTCGACTATTCAGTCGGTAGGAGTATCAACCCTGAAAAACAACATAGTTTGAGGCGCAAAATATCAGTTATTGACCTCCTTGACTAGTCATAGTCAGTATCGTACCAAACCTGAAAAATAACACAGTTTCATATATAATTGATCCACTTTTCGATTCCCATATCGGCCCAAATATCTGTTATCAGCCTCCTTGTCTGCTGATTATCGGTATTGGTATCAGCCCTGAAAAAAACAGTTTGAGCTCTAATTGATCCACTTTTCGATTCCTATATCGGCGCCAAATAACTGTTATCGGCCTCCTTGACTGCTAATAAACGGTATTGGTATCAGCCCTGAAAACATATCATTCAATCTGAAATTCATCCACTTTTTGATTTCCATATCGGCTGCAAATATCAGTTATTGACCTCCTTGACTACGAATATTCGATATCGGCCCTGACAAAAAAGTTTGATCTTTGATTGATACACTTTTTCATTGCCATATCATAGACTAGTATCGTTTATCAGCCTCCTTGATGACTCATAATCGGTATTAGTATGAACCCCTCAAAATGGCATAGTTCGATCTGTAATTGATCCACTTTTTGATTCCCATATCAGGGCCAAAAATTGGTTATTGACCTCTTTGACTAGTCATAGTCGGTATCGTATCAAACATGAAAAATAACATATAGTTTCATCTATAATTGATCAACTTTTTGATTCCCATATCAGCGCCAAATATTGGTTATTGACCTCCTTGACTACCAATAATCGGTATCAGTATCAGCCCTGAAAACACATAGTTTGAGCTCTAATTGATCCACTTTTCGATTCCCATATCGGCGCCAAATATCTGTTATCGGCCTCCTTGACTGCTAATAATCGGTAATGATATCAGCCCTGAAAACATATCATTCAATCTGAAAGTCATCCACTTTTTGATTTCCATATCAGCTCCAAATATCAGTTATCGCCCCCCTGGACTACTAATAATCAGTATCAGTATTGGCCCTGAAAAATAACATTATTTGATTTATAATTGATACACTTTTTGATTCCCATATCGACACCAAATATCAGTTATTGAGCTCCTTGACTACTAATATTCGATATCAGCACTGACAAAACAGTTTGATCTTTGAATGATACACTTTTTGATTGCCATATCATAGACAAGTGTCATTTATCGGCCTCCTTGACTACTCATAATCGGTATCGTATCAAACCTGAAAAATAACATATAGTTTGAGCAATGATTGATCCACTTTTTGATAGCCACATCAACGCCAAATATCGGTTATCGACGTCCTTAACTACTAATAATCGGTATCAGCCCTGAAAAACCATATTGTTTGATTTATGATTGATCCCCTTTTATGATTCCCTTATCAGCACAAAATATCTGTTATCGGCCTCCTTGACTGCTAATAATCGGTATTAGTATCAGCCCTGAAAACATCATTCAATTTCAAATTCATCCACTTTTTGATTTCCATATCGGCTCCAAATGTCAGTTATCGCCCCCCTTGACTACTAATATTCGATATCAGTATTGGCCCTGAAAAATAAAATCGTTTAATCTGTAATTGATACACTTTTTGATTCCCATATTGGCACCAAATATCGATTATTGACCTCCTTGACGATTAAAAATCTGTATCGGTCCTGAAAAACAACATTGTTTGATCAATATCGATACACTTTTTTTATTCCTGTTTCTGCTCCAAATATCTCTTAAATTGGCCTCCTTGACTGCTTATAATTGGTATTGGTATCGGCCCTGAAGACAAAATCAATCTCAAATTGATACACTTCTCGATTCCCATATCGTCTTTAAATATGGCTTATCGCCCCCTTGACTGCTAGTAATCAGTATCAGCCCTGAAAAAAAACATCATTTGATCTATAATTGATCCACTTTTCGGTTTCCGTATCGGCGCCAAATATTGGTTATTGATCTCCTTGATGACGAATAATCGGTATTGTATCGGGCCGGAAAACCCTTAATTTGAGCTGTAATTGATCCACCTTTCTCCAAACATCTGTTATTGATCTACTACGAATATCTGATATCGGCCTCTTTGACTGCTACTAATCAGTATTGGTATCGGCCCTGAAAACATATCATTCAATGTCAAATTGATACACTTTTTGATTCCCATATCAGCCCCAAAAATTGGTTATTGACCTCTTTAAATTGTAATGATCAGTATCGGCCCTGAAACATATCATTCAATTTCAAATTCATCCACTTTTTTATTTCCATATCGGCTCCAAATATCAGTTATCGCCCCCCTTGACTACTAATATTCGATACCAGTATTGGTCCTGAAAAATAACATTGTTTAATCTGTAATTGATACATTTTTTAAATCCCATATTGGCACCAAATATCGGTTTTTGACCTCCTTGACTGCTATTAATCGGTATTAGTATCAGCCCTGAAAACATATCATTCAATTTCAAATTCATCTACTTTTTGATTTCCATATCGGCTCCAAATATCAGTTATCGCCCCTTTGACTACTAATATTTGATATCAGTATTGGCCCTGAAAAATAACATTGTTTAATCTGTAATTGATACACTTTTTGATTCCCATATTGGCACCAAATATCGGTTAGTGACCTCCTTGATGATTAAAAATCTGTATCGGTCCTGAAAAAAAACATTGTTTGATCTATGATTGATACACTTTTTTATTCTTGTTTCTGCTCCAAATATCTCTTAAATCGGCCTCCTTGACTGCTTATATCTGGTATCGGTATCGGCCCTGAAGACAAAATCAATCTCAAATTGATACACTTCTCGATTCCCATATCGTCTTTAAATATGGGTTATTGCCCCCTTGACTGCTAATAATCAGTATCAGCCCTGAAAAAAAACTTCATTTCATCTATAATTGATCCACTTTTCGGTTTCCGTATCGGCGCCAAATATTGGTTATTGATCTCCTTGATGACGAATAATCGGTATTGTATCGGGCCGGAAAACCCTTAATTTGAGCTATAATTGATCCACCTTTCTCCAAACATCTGTTATTGACCTACTACAGATATCTGTTATCGGCCTCTTTGACTGCTAATAATCAGTATTGGTATCGGCCCTGAAAACATATTCAATGTCAAATTGATACACTTTTTGATTCCCATATCAGCCCCAAAAATTGGTTATTGACCTCTTTAAATTGTAATGATCAGTATCGGCCCTGAAACATTACATTGTTCGATCTGTAATTGATCCACTTTTCGATTCCCTTATCGGCTCCAAGTATCGGTTAATGACTTCCTTGACGACGTATAATCGGTATCAGTATGGGTGTGACTTGCCTTGCAGACTCGTCAGATCCTGGCTCGACTTCCCAAGTTGCTGTGCGGCAGTTTGGAGCCCGTGAAAGAGAACCTGAAGGTGAAGAAGAACACACCTGTTGACCCTTCACCTGTTGACCCTTCACCTGCTGGCGTGTTGCAGGTGTGTGAACTGGAGCTGGGCTTCAAGACCAAGGAGATCCAGCACATAGTCCTGGTCGTCCCCAAAGTCCTGACCGCCAACAAGAAGAAGCTGACCCAGATCTTCCACTTTGTCCACAACACCATGAAGGTGCCGCACCACCTGATCGTCAAGTTCCCCCAGGTAACCTTAGTCACCTGTCTCGCTCTCGTCCACTTACTCGTGACGTCTCACCTGTCTCGCTCTCGTCCGCCTACTCGTGACGTCTCACCTGTCTCGCTCTTGTCCACCTACTCTCGGTCTCGTCCACCTACTCGTGACGACTCACCTGTCTCGCTCTCGTCCACCTACTCGTGACGACTCACCTGTCTCGCTCTCGTCCACCTACTCGTGACGACTCACCTGTCTCGCTCTCGTCCACCTACTCATAAAGACTTTTCATTTCATTCCAGGTGCTGAACTCCAAGTTTCTGCGCATACGAGAGCGCCACCTGTTCCTGCAGTACCTGGGCAAAGACCAGTACGACCCCGCCCAGCCCAACTACGTGTCCCTCCAAAACCTGGTGTCGCTACGAGACCAGTCTTTCTGCACCGAGGTGGCCCAGGCCACCTTGGAGGATTTTGGCTTGTTCCAAAAGACACTTTAGGACTCTACCACCAGTCTGTAAATATGTGCTGTATATGAAGTATTATTATTATTAAAGATGCTTTTGCTTTGTGTCTTGTTACAGCGGCCAAATATATCAAATACTGTATTTCCTTGAATTGCCGCCGGGGCGCTAATGAATTTAAAACCTCTTCTCACTACGGCACTTACCAAAGGCCTGCAGTGAAAATTTGAGTGTGATGTAAGGATACCCACATGAAAAGCACATTTAATAAAAAAAACATTATGGTCTTACCTTTACTTATAAATATAATCCATGCCAGCTCCTTCTGATCAAACGCATCGATAACTTGTTTATAGAAGTCTTCCTTATCTTTCTTCAGTTTCAAATGTCTCGATGGAGATCTTCCTTTATTATCTGCTGCTTCGATTGAAAGTCCAGTTATAAAACTGCTATCAGCAGGTTCGTCATATCCGTCCCAGCACATATCACGTCACCCATTCTCACTTCTTCTGCAGCCGAGTAGTCTCAAAAAGGATCACTAGCGCCCTCTACCACCAGGAGGCAGGAGTCATTTAATGACTCATATTTGACACACGCAGCTACGGTATTGTGACGGTCTCAAGCCGTCGTCTTGTGGGTTCCCAGGACCCCCAAGGAAGGAGATGACTTGAGCAGTTTGACTTTATTTTTCAATAAAACCTCAGTCCAGGTCGCTCTTCCGCTCCTCTCTGCTCGCACGCCGTCTCCTCGCCGCCATCTTGGGCCGGGCTCCAGCGTGCCCTGGCTGTCGGACCGTCGGCTCCACAGGTGTATTAATAAAACATAGCTGCTTACTGTTCTTTTTAGCATATTCAATAGCTTGGACCTTAACTACTGAATAGCTCTTAATCTTCTTCCCTTTATGCAATTTCAAATTACCGGTATTGAAATCAGCCTCCTCCATTTTGAAAATGATGACAGGGGAAGTGTCGCTCGTGACGTCACGAGTTTGACCCGGCGCTAACTATTTGCAAAGCGAGTTTGACCCGGCAGTAATTCAAGGCAGGCACATACTACATGCCCGGCGGCAATTCAAGGAAATACAGTATGTTTGTTTTTGATTTATCAATACTTATGCCTACTACGCTACTCTCTCAGTCATTTGACAACCCCTTCTGTGTACTCTACAAATGTGTTTTTAAAATCATGTTAACAAGTTGCAGGAATACAAATCAGTTACTAGTTTTGTTTTGTACTGTTACTTTACCTGGCGTTGTGTGTTATGCTTTTATTCTGATAGCGCAGACCGGATGTGACGTAAGGACGCTTGTTATTGCGACACATTGAGTCCTATGCGACACTGAGAGCTGGTCGTAATAAACACATTGTTTGTATAAATACAAGCCATACAACCACCGTTTATATATTTGCTTCAGTATACATTTATTAAAAGTATTTTTGAAAATAAATACATCGTCATTTCCGGGTTGGTTGTTTCCCATAAGGCACCGCGCGCGTCCTCACATCCAAACATGGCGTCGAGAGCTCCAGGTAAGCCGTGATGAGAATCACATTTATTACTCCTTTTCATGGCCCGAGCAGCGGGAACATCTAATAAAGTTTCATTCGGCGTCGGTTTAGGCGAACGTCTCGTTTTAAGTGTTATTTGTGACCCCTTTGACTTGCGTTTGTCCTCTAGCGGCGCCCTGCTAGCTACATGCTAACGGCTAAAGTCGCATGCTAAAACTCCCTTTTTAACCACATTTCATGTATTATTAAACTACATTTCATGCATAATTTGTGTAGTATTAAACTACATTTCATGCAAAAATCCTGCATTATTGAATCATACATGCTTAATACGACCTTCTTAGCGACTAATAATCCGGACCAGTATCGGCCCTGAAAATAAACATAGGTCGATACACTTGTCGATTCTCACATCGGCACCAAATGTGGGTTATTGATAGGGATGATGTTCAGAGGTGGGTAGAGTAGCCAGAAATTGTACTCAAGTAAGAGTACTGGTACTTTAGAGATTTATTACTCAAGTAAAAGTAAGGAGTAATCACCCAAATATTTACTTGAGTAAAAGTAAAAAGTATGTTGTGAAAAAACTACTCAAGTACTGACTTCGTTTAATGATTACGGCAACGAATAATGCACAAAAACATAAAAATAGCAATGAGCAAATTCAGAGCAAGGAATATCTCTTAAGCAACTAAAACAATAATATATATTAAATAATACATTAAAATTAAAAAAATAAATTAAGGCTAATTGAGCTACAATAACTTAACAGCACCATAGGCTCAGTGGGCATTGATTGATTGATTGATTGATTGATTGATTGATAGAAACTTGTATTAGTAGATTGCACAGTACAGTACATATTCTGTACAATTGACCACTAAATGGTAACACCCCAATAAGTTTTTCAACGTTAATCAATTACTTAATAAATGACCAAGTCGAGGTGATCTACCTCATATATACATACACACACATATATATATATATATATATATATATATATATATATATATGCATACCTTTATATATACAGTATATAATTTATATTTATTTATTTTGCTGTTTTTGTTGACATGTTAAAGGTGTTTTAATGAATATACATGCATGTTTAACATATAGATTCCTATTTTTAATGAAGACAAGAATATAATAAGTTGGTGTATTACCTGATTCTGATGACTTGCATTGATTGGAATCAGACAGTATAGTGCTGATAACGTCCACGTTTTCAAATGGAGGAGAAAAAAAGTTCCTCTTTTCTGTCTAATACCACATGAAAGTCGTTGGTTTTTGGCATCTTATTTGTCCAGCTTCCATATTAGTTTTTATACACTTTACAAGAAATACATTGGCGGCAAACTCCGTAGCTTGCTAGCTTGTTTGCGCTGGCTTTCGGAGACTCTTATTTTGTTAGCGCAGGCGCGATGGGGCGGCACTTTTATTGTGAAGACAGGAACTGTGCGATCAGTCTTTAGGCTTTTGACAGGAAGTACGGTTGAAATAAAAATGGTCTTTTTTCCTTTAAACTTTTGATTGATTGGTTGATAGATTGACATTTTTATTAGTAGATTGCACAGTACAGTACATATTCCGTACAATTGACCACTAAATGGTAACATCTCAATGAGTTTTTCAACCTGTCAGGTTCTACGTGTGACGATCACGTTACCACCTGGCTCTGTTTGATTGGTCCAACGTCACCAGTGACTGCATTTGATTGGTGAAACGCAAACATGCGTAGTTCCTACTTTGAATGTGTGTCTGACAAAAACAAAACAAACAAAGCGTGCATTAACAGATCGATTAAAAAAAAAAAAGTAGCGAGTTGCGACCTGATTGCAGATAAATGGAGCGGAGTAAAAGTAGCGTTTCTTCTCTATAAATATACTCAAGTAAAAGTATGTTGCATAAAAACTACTCTTAGAAGTACAATTTATCCCAAAAGTTACTCAAGTACATGTAACGGAGTAAATGTAGCGCGTTACTACCCACCTCTGGTGATGTTTGATAAGAAATTATGGAGTTCGAGCCTATTATCGAACCGATTCCTTATCGATTCTCTTATCGAGTTACATGGAGAAAAAAAACATTTGGTTTAACAAAATCTCACTTTTATTATATAAGTAAAAAATAAAATCTAATAAATATTGACTGTTACCCCACTAAAAAAATATATATATTGACTGTTGTTACCTAAAGTGTATTAAGTGGGATTTTTCAGAAAAAAAATATATACAGTAAGACAAAAACAAGCTGTCTCTGTGGTCACTACAGGTGTATAAATAACAATATAGTGTTAAATAAAATCAGTCCCTTGGGCACAAAAATGAAAATAATACAGCTCTCCAAAAAGTGCACTTCTGCTCCTATTTGACATAACTGTTTGTTATGATGCTGTGACATTTTTGCAATTTATTTCTGGAGCTCGGTTGGTAGAGCGGCCGTGCCAGCAACTTAAGGGTTGCAGGTTCGATTCCCGCTTCCGCCATCCTAGTCACTACCGTTGTGTCCTTGGGCAAGACACTTTACCCACACTGGTTTAAATTAGGGATGCACCGATTAATCGGTAAATATTTATATAGTGTTGTGAACATGATGTGTTGTTGCAGTGGCCAGCGGCAGGCTGCTGAGTGGTTTGAGGAAGTGGTATTACAACTTGGCTGGCTTCAACAAACTGGGTAAGCATCGAGCGTGCACGTTTTGCCACCCCGCTTGCTTTTAAAGAGCCGTTGCACGCCTCAGGTCTGATGCGAGACGACACGAGGTACGAGGACGCCGACGTGAAGGAGGCTTTGCGGCGGCTGCCAGAGGAGGAGTACAACGACCGCATCTTCCGCATCAAGAGGGCCCTGGATCTGTCCATGAAGCAGCAGATCCTGCCCAAGGACCAGTGGACACAGTATGAGCAGGTAGCAGCAACCTAACAGACTTTTACATGTCAAAAACATTCACAGATTCAAGTCCTCAACTTCGGCCATGAAAAATAAGACTGTTCAATCTAGTATTGATACCATTTTTGATTCCTATATCGGTTATCAGCCTCCTTGACTACTAATAATCAGTATGGGTATCATCTAGGGCTGGGCGATATACTGCAGGTTTGACTCTGTGCGATATAGAAAATGACTAGATCGTAATAATCGAGTACACGTTGTCACACATTTGCTTTTAGCTGCTGGCATTACACTACAGGCTCTTCTCACTCCTTCTTGTGTCTCCTTCTCAGAGTGTAAGCGCACCTTCTTACATACTTTCACCTCATATGTCAAATACGTATACGCTGTCACGCCAAATTTCTTCCCCCCTACAAAAACATTAGCCGCACCGTTTTACAGGCCGCAGGTTTCAAAGCGTAGGGAAAAAAGTAGTGGTGATTTCTATATCAATGAAAATGTGTTATTTGTGTCACGATTGCTGAGTAAGAGCGTGTCCCTCCAACTGCCACGTTTAGGACCGGCACTACCTGACGCCGTACCTGGACGAGGTGATCCGCGAGAGGAAAGAAAAAGAGGAGTGGATGAAGAAATGAAAGAGTGAGCTGAACATTACTGCTATTTAACACAAACCCTCACTAAAATGTGCATTTGGAAAGGTGGTGTTGTCTTTATTGGCGTGGCAGAAGTCGTCATTGACGTAGTACAAACCCCGTTTCCATATGAGTTGGGAAATGGTGTTAGATGTAAATATAAACAGAATACAATGATTTGCAAATCATTTTCAAGCCATATTCAGTTGAATATGCTACAAAGACAACATATTTCATGTTCAAACTCATAAACTTTATTTTTTATTTTTTGCAAATAATAATTAACTTCGAATTTCATGGCTGCAACACGTGACAAAGAAGTTGGGAAAGGTGGCAATAAATACTGATAAAGTTGAGGAATGCTCATCAAACACTTATTTGGAACATCCCACAGGTGTGCAGGCTAGTTGGGAACAGGTGGGTGCCATGATTGGCTATAAAAACAGCTTCCCAAAAATGCTCAGTCTTTCACAAGAAAGGATGGGGCGAGGTACACCCCTTTGTCCACAACTGCGTGAGCAAATAGTCAAACAGTTTAAGAACAACCTTTCTCAAAGTGACATTGCAAGAAATTTAGGGATTTCAACATCTACGCTCCATAATATCATCAAAAGGTTCAGAGAATCGGGAGAAATCACTCCACGTAAGCAGCATGGCCGGAAACCAACATTGAATGACCGTGATCTTCCATCCCTCAGACGGCACTGTATCAAAAACCGACATCAATCTCTAAAGGATATCACCACATGGGCTCAGGAACACTTCAGAAAACCACTGTCACTAAATACAGTTGGTCGCTACATCTGTAAGTGCAAGTTAAAGCTCTACTATGCAAAACAAAAGCCATTTATCAACAACATCCAGAAACGCTGCCGGCTTCTCTGGGCCTAAGATCATCTAAGATGGACTGATGCAAAGTGGAAAAGTGTTCTGTGGTCTGACGAGTCCACATTTCAAAGTGTTTTTGGAAATATTTGATGTCGTGTCATCCGGACCAAAGGGGGAAGCAAACCATCCAGACAGTTATAGGCGCAAAGTGTAAAAGCCAGCATGTGTGATGGTATGGGGGTGCATTAGTGCCCAAGGCATGGGTAACTTACACATCTGTGAAGGCACCATTAATGCTGAAAGGTACATACAGGTTTTGGAACAACATATGCTGCCATCTAAGCGCCGTCTTTTTCATGGACGCCCCTGCTTATTTCAGCAAGACAATGCCAAGCCACATTCAGCACGTGTTACAACAGCAAGGCTTTGTAGTAAAAGAGTGCGGGTACTTTCCTGGCCCGCCTGCAGTCCAGACCTGTCTCCCTTGGAAAATGTGTGAAGCGTAAAATAGGACAGCGGAGACCCCGGACTGTTGAAGGACTGAAGCTCTACATAAAACAAGAATGGGAAAGAATTCTTTCCTCAGTTCCCAAACCTTTATTGAAGTGAATTATATTTATATAGCGCTTTTCTCTAGTGACTCAAAGCGCTTTACATAGTGAAACCCAATATCTAAGTTACATTTAAAGCAGTGTGGGTGGCACTGGGAGCAGGTGGGTAAAGTGTCTTGCCCAAGTACACAACGGCAGTGACTAGGATGGCGGAAGCGGGAATCGAACCTGCAACCTTCAAGTTGCTGGCACGGCCGCTCTACCAACCGAGCTATACCGCTGTTGTTAAAAGAAAAGGTGATGTAACACAGTGGTGAACATGCCCTTTCCCAACTACTTTGTCACGTGTTGCAGCCATGAAATTCTAAGTTGATTATTATTTGCAAAAAAAAAAAAAATGTTTATGAGTTTGAACATCAAATATGTTGTCTTTGTAGCATATTCAACTGAATATGGCTTGAAAAGGATTTGCAAATCATTGTATTCTGTTTATATTTACATCGAACACAATTTCCCAACTCGTGAGGAAGCAGGGTTTGTAGAAGTAGTCACACGTTCAGTTCTTCTGGCCCCTCCGCTGGTCCACCTCCGTGACCGTGCCCAGGAAGTTGTCCACCACCGCGTGGAAGGACTTGAGCAAGGACACCCCCAGCTCGTTGCTGGTCTCCTTGAGGTCTGCGTCATAGACGCCCATCAGCGGCGTGCACACCTCCACGCCGCCTCTCCCGGCGCCCGCCAGGACCCCCAGCAGCTGCTCCCGGACCTCCTGGAAGAGGGCCCGGTCGTACCGCAGAAGCACGGCGTCGTCCAGCGGGTAGACGGCGTCCTCCGGGTAGCACTCGCGGGGCACCGGGATCTCCACGTACCTCAGCTTGGGGAAGTCAGCGGACAAGGCGGAGAAGATGCCCCGCAGCCCCCGGGAGGTCAGAGGGTTGCCCAGCAGCTTGAGTTCCTCCAGCGCCCGACAGCGGCTCAGCGCGCCCACCAGGGCGTCCACGTGGGCGTCCTCCACGCCGCACTCCTCCAGCACCAGCGTGGCCAGCGTGGGCGAGCAGCGGCCCAGCAGCTTGTGGAAGGGAGCGGCCAGGGCGCCCGTGACCTGGTGTCCGCTCAGGTCCAGCTGGACCAGGTTCTCACTGTGCAGGCTGTTGGACAGGTAGGTCATGTCCACCCGGCTCAGGCAGCAGTTAGCCAACTCCAGACTTTCAAGAGCTGTGGGGAGAGGACTGACAACACAACTCTGGTCACTCACTTCCTCTCCTCCACTAAGTCCACATCTGCTACTGGGTAGAAGTACTGAGTCCACATCTGTTCCTCTGTACTTTTACTGGGTAGAAGTACCAAGCCCACATCTGTTCCTCTGTACTTTTACTGGGTAGAAGTACCAAGTCCACATCTGTTCCTGTGTACTTTTACTGGGTAGAAGTACCAAGTCCACATCTGTTCCTGTGTACTTTTACTGGGTAGAAGTACCAAGTCCACATCTGTTCCTGTGTACTTTTACTGGGTAGAAGTACCAAGTCCACATCTGTTCCTGTGTACTTTTACTGGGTAGAAGTACCAAGTCCACATCTGTTCCTGTGTACTTTTACTGGGTAGAAGTACCAAGTCCACATCTGTTCCTGTGTACTTTTACTGGGTAGAAGTACCAAGTCCACATCTGTTCCTGTGTACTTTTACTGGGTAGAAGTACCAAGTCCACATCTGTTCCTGTGTACTTTTACTGGGTAGAAGTACCAAGTCCACATCTGTTCCTGTGTACTTTTACTGGGTAGAAGTACCAAGTCCACATCTGTTCCTGTGTACTTTTACTGGGTAGAAGTACCAAGTCCACATCTGTTCCTGTGTACTTTTACTGGGTAGAAGTACCAAGTCCACATCTGTTCCTGTGTACTTTTACTGGGTAGAAGTACCAAGTCCACATCTGTTCCTGTGTACTTTTACTGGGTAGAAGTACCAAGTCCACATCTGTTCCTGTGTACTTTTACTGGGTAGAAGTACCAAGTCCACATCTGTTCCTGTGTACTTTTACTGGGTAGAAGTACCAAGTCCACATCTGTTCCTGTGTACTTTTACTGGGTAGAAGTACCAAGTCCACATCTGTTCCTCGATACTTGGTACTTTTACTGGGTAGAAGTACCAAGTCCACATGTGTTCCTGCGTACTTGGTACTTTTACTGGGTAAAAGTATTATGTCCACATGTGTTCCTGTGTACTTGGTACTTTTACTGCCTAAAAGTACTAAGTCCACATGTGTTCCTGTGTACTTGGTACTTTTACTGCCTAAAAGTACTAAGTCCACATGTGTTCCTGTGTACTTGGTACTTTTACTGCCTAAAAGTACTAAGTCCACATGTGTTCCTGTGTACTTGGTACTTTTACTGCCTAAAAGTACTAAGTCCACATGTGTTCCTGTGTACTTGGTACTTTTACTGCCTAAAAGTACTAAGTCCACATGTGTTCCTGTGTACTTGGTACTTTTACTGCCTAAAAGTACTAAGTCCACATGTGTTCCTGTGTACTTGGTACTTTTACTGCCTAAAAGTACTAAGTCCACATGTGTTCCTGTGTACTTGGTACTTTTACTGCCTAAAAGTACTAAGTCCACATGTGTTCCTGTGTACTTGGTACTTTTACTGCCTAAAAGTACTAAGTCCACATGTGTTCCTGTGTACTTGGTACTTTTACTGCCTAAAAGTACTAAGTCCACATGTGTTCCTGTGTACTTGGTACTTCTACTGGGTAAAAGTAGTAAGTCCACATGTGTTCCTGTGTACTTGGTACGGTTACTGGGTAGAAGTAGTTAGTCCACATGTGTTCAAAAAGTAGTGTGTACACCTGTATTACTGTGTACTTGGTATTTATACTGGGGGAAAAGGTAGTGTGTACGCCTGTGTTTCTGTGTACTTAGTACTTCTACTGGGTAATAGTTGTAAATCCACATGTGTTCCTATCTACTGTGTACTTCTACTGGTTAAAAGTAGAGTACACACGTTCCTGTGTACTTCTAACTTATACTGGGTAGAGGTAGTGAGGACACATCTGTCCCTGTGTACTTCCTCCTTCTACTGAGTACAAGTAAACATTGCACATACATCCTTGTGTACAGTACATATTACCTCTACTGTAATACGTGCACATGTGTGGCTGTGTACTTACTATTTGTACGGGGTTGAAATAGTCTACATGACAGGTATAAATGTAGTTCTTCCACTGGCACAATGTCAGGTCTAGGAGGTGGACTCACCTGAGCGGGACTAGGAGGTGGACTCACCTGAGCGGGACTGGGAGGTGGACTCACCTGAGCGGGACTGGGAGGTGGACTCACCTGAGCGGGACTGGGAGGCGGACTCACCTGAGCGGGACTAGGAGGCGGACTCACCTGAGCGGGACTAGGAGGCGGACTCACCTGAGCGGGACTAGGAGGCGGACTCACCTGAGCGGGACTAGGAGGCGGACTCACCTGAGCGGGACTAGGAGGCGGACTCACCTGAGCGGGACTAGGAGGCGGACTCACCTGAGCGGGACTAGGAGGCGGACTCACCTGAGCGGGACTAGGAGGCGGACTCACCTGAGCAGCCTGCGTATGTGTCCAGTGAGCACGGAGAATCCCAGCGAGAGGCGGGTGAGGCAGGTGAGTCGAGCCAGCAGGTGTCCGAGCGTGGCCAGGATGTCATCCTCATCTGCGCCCAGCCTCCTCACATCCAGCGCCCCCGCAGGCAGCACCAGGGAGTGCAGCCGGGGGAAGTCCACCTGGGAGAGCAGCACCTCCAGGTGAGCGGCCTCCAGCGGGACATTGTGCACCACCTCCAGGGAGGTGATGAGTTGGGGCCGGGCCAGTCCCAGGATGTAGAAGAACTGCCGGGGCGCCAGGGAGTCTGCCCGGAAGCCCAGGAAGTGGATCTTGAGGGGACAGAGGCGGTGCAGGAGCAAGGCCTGCGACACCTGCTGGTAGCTGCGGCCCGTCACCAAGCCGTGCAGCCTCACCTGGATGGACATGTCCCGCACCTCGCCCGCCTGCATGGCCGCCGCTGTCTCCTCGCACACCTTGGCCAGCTGCTGGGTGCGAGCCCAGCGGCCCATGGTGGTCCCGCACGGGCACGCCTGCTGCTCCACGTCTCTCAGGGCCGTCAGGTCCACCACGCGCAGGACTTTGGAGTATGTGGTGGGCGGGGACAACACGTAGTCCTTGGGGGGGACACAGAGGTGACGTCAGACCACCACAAGGTGACATCAGACCACCACGAGGTGACATCAGACCACCACGAGGTGACATCAGACCACCACGAGTTGACATCAGACCACCACGAGGTGACATCAGACCACCACGAGGTGACATCAGACCACCACGAGGGGACATCAGACCACCACGAGGTGACATCAGACCACCACAAGGTGACATCAGACCACCACGAGGTGACATCAGACCACCACGAGGTGACATCAGACCACCACGAGGTGACGTCAGACCACCACGAGGTGACGTCGGACCACCACGAGGTGACATCAGACCACCACAAGGTGACGTCGGACCACCACAAGGTGACATCAGACCACCACAAGGTGACGTCAGACCACCACAAGGTGACATCAGACCACCACAAGGTGACGTCAGACCACCACAAGGTGACGTCAGACCACCACAAGGTGACGTCAGACCACCACAAGGTGACATCAGACCACCACAAGGTGACATCAGACCACCACAAGGTGACATCAGACCACCACAAGGTGACATCAGACCACCACAAGGTGACATCAGACCACCACAAGGTGACATCAGACCACCACAAGGTGACATCAGACCACCACAAGGTGACGTCAGACCACCACAAGGTGACATCAGACCACCACAAGGTGACATCAGACCACCACAAGGTGACATCAGACCACCACAAGGTGACGTCAGACCACCACAAGGTGACGTCAGACCACCACAAGGTGACGTCAGACCACCACAAGGTGACGTCAGACCACCACAAGGTGACGTCAGACCACCACAAGGTGACATCAGACCACCACAAGGTGACATCAGACCACCACAAGGTGACGTCAGACCACCACAAGGTGACATCAGACCACCACAAGGTGACATCAGACCACCACAAGGTGACGTCAGACCACCACAAGGTGACATCAGACCACCACAAGGTGACGTCAGACCACCACAAGGTGACGTCAGACCACCACAAGGTGACGTCAGACCACCACAAGGTGACGTCAGACCACCACAAGGTGACGTCAGACCACCACAAGGTGACGTCAGACCACCACAAGGTGACATCAGACCACCACAAGGTGACATCAGACCACCACAAGGTGACGTCAGACCACCACAAGGTGACATCAGACCACCACAAGGTGACATCAGACCACCACAAGGTGACATCAGACCACCACAAGGTGACGTCAGACCACCACGAGGTGACGTCAGACCACCACGAGGTGACGTCAGACCACCACGAGGTGACGTCAGACCACCACGAGGTGACGTCAGACCACCACGAGGTGACGTCAGACCACCACGAGGTGACGTCAGACCACCACGAGGTGACGTCAGACCACCACGAGGTGACGTCAGACCACCACGAGGTGACGTCAGACCACCACAAGGTGACGTCAGACCACCACAAGGTGACGTCAGACCACCACAAGGTGACGTCAGACCACCACAAGGTGACGTCAGACCACCACGAGGTGACGTCAGACCACCACAAGGTGACGTCAGACCACCACAAGGTGACGTCAGACCACCACAAGGTGACGTCAGACCACCACAAGGTGACGTCAGACCACCACAAGGTGACGTCAGACCACCACAAGGTGACGTCAGACCACCACAAACTATTATTAGTCTGCACTAAAAAGTTGACCCACATTCAAATCACGACTTTTATTCATCAAATTTTAAATAATTGTTCATAAAGAAATCATTAAAAAAAAAAAAGAAAAAAACATTTTTTATTTGTGTATGTGTAAGTGTGTATATATATATATATATGTGTGTGTGTGTGTGTGTGTGTGTGTGTAAATATGAGTGTTTATACACTTGTGAATATAGGTATATACATATATATAAAGTGTGTGTATATATATATATATATATACATATACATATATATCAAATGTAAGTTTGAGCAAAGTACAAATATTACAACACAACATTAAAGTGTAAAAAATGTTTACAAAATGATTTAAGATTTTCCTTCAAGTACAAGAATGATCCACCAGAAGTGTGAGTGAATACTGCATGACAGGGAAGTACATTGACAAGTATTATTCTAGTATTCATGTGTTCTCACAAGTATTATATAGTATTTATGTAAATTGACAAGTATTAAATGTCATATTCATGTATATTCACAAGTATTATTCTAGTATTGTGTATTGACAAGTATTATTATAGTATTCATGCATATTGACAAGTATTATTGTAGTATTCATGTATCGTCACAATTATTAATATAGTATTCACGTGTATTGACAAGTATTATTCTGGTATTGATGTATATTCACAAGTATTAATATAGTATTCATGTATATTGACAAGTATTATTCTAGTAATCATGTATATTCACAAGTATTATTATAGTATTCATGTATAGTCGCAAGTATTAATATAGTATTCATGTATATTGAAAAATATAGTATTCATGTATTTTGACAAGTATCATCATAGTATTCATGTATATTCACAAGTATTATTGTAGTATTCATATATATTCACAAGTATTATTCTAGTAATCACGTGTATTGACGTATTATTATAGTATTCATGTATTTTGACAAGTATAGTATTCATGTGTATTGACAAGTATCATAGTATTCACGTGTATTGACAAGTATTATTCTAGTATTCATATATATTCACAAGTATTATAGTATTCACGTGTATTGACAAGTATTATAGTATTCATATATATTCACAAGTATTCTAGTATTCATATATATTCACAAGTATTATTCTAGTAATCACGTGTATTGACGTATTATAGTATTCATGTATATTGACAAATATAGTATTCATGTATTTTGACAAGTATAGTATTCATGTGTATTGACAAGTATCATTATAGTATTCACGTGTATTGACAAGTATTATTCTAGTATTCATATATATTCACAAGTATTATAGTATTCATATATATTCACAAGTATTATTATAGTATTCACGTGCATTGACAAGTATTATTATAGTATTCATAAATATTGACAAATATAGTATCCATGTATTTTGACAAGTATTATAGTATTCACGTGTATTGACAAGTATTATTCTAGTATTCATATATATTCACAAGTATTATAGTATTCATATATATTCACAAGTATTATTATAGTATTCACGTGTATTGACAAGTATTATTATAGTATTCATAAATATTGACAAATATAGTATCCATGTATTTTGACAAGTATCATTATAGTATTCACGTGTATTGACAAGTATTATTCTAGTATTCATGTATACTCACAAGTATTATAGTATTCATATATATTCACAAGTATTATTATAGTATTCGCGTGTATTGACAAGTATTATTCTAGTATTCATGTGTATTGACAAGTATTATTCTAGTATTCATGTATACTCACAAGTATTATAGTATTCATATATATTCACAAGTATTATTATAGTATTCGCGTGTATTGACAAGTATTCTAGTATTCATGTGTATTGACAAGTATTATTCTAGTATTCATGTATATTCACAAGTATTCTAGTATTCATGTATATTCACAAGTATCATTATAGTATTCACGTGCATTGACAAGTATTATTATAGTATTCATATATATTGACAAATATCATAGTATTCATGTATTTTGACAAGTATCATAGTATTCACGTGTATTGACAAGTATTATTATAGTATTCACGTATATTCACAAGTATTATTCTAGTATTCATGTATATTGACAAGTATTATTGTAGTATTCATGTATATTGACAAGTATTATTGTAGTATTCATGTATATTCACAAGTATTATTGTAGTATTCATGTATATTCACAAGTATTATTGTAGTATTCATGTATATTCACAAGTATTCTAGTATTCACGTGTATTGATGTATTATTATAGTATTCATGTATATTGACAAATATAGTATTCATGTATTTTGACGAGTATTATTATAGTATTCACGTGTATTGACAAGTATTATAGTATTCATATATATTCACAAGTATCAATCAATCAATGTTTACTTATATAGCCCTAAATCACTAGTGTCTCAAAGGGCTGCACAAACCACCACGACATCCTCGGTAGGAAAACTCACACCCAGTGGGACATTGGTGACAATAATGACCCAGTGGGACGTCGGTATTATAGTATTCATAAATATTGACAAATATAGTATCCATGTATTTTGACAAGTATCATTATAGTATTCACGTGTATTGACAAGTATTATTCTAGTATTCATGTATACTCACAAATATTCTAGTATTCATATATATTCACAAGTATTATAGTATTCACGTGTATTGACAAGTATTATTATAGTATTCATGTATACTCACAAATATTCTAGTATTAATATATATTCACAAGTATTATAGTATTCACGTGTATTGACAAGTATTATTATAGTATTCATAAATATTGACAAATATAGTATCCATGTATTTTGACAAGTATCATTATAGTATTCATGTGTATTGACAAGTATTATTCTAGTATTCATGTATACTCACAAGTATTATAGTATTCACGTGTATTGACAAGTATTATTGTAATATTTATGTATATTCACAAGTATTATTATAGTATTCATATATATTGACAAATATCATAGTATTTATGTATTTTGACAAGTATTATTCTAGTATTCACGTGTATTGACAAGTATTATTCTAGTATTCACGTATTTTGACAAGTATTATTATAGTATTCATGTATATTGACAAATATAGTATTCACGTATTTTGACAAGAATTATTATAGTATTCACGTGTATTGATAAGTATTATTATAGTATTCATGTATTTTGACGAGTACTATTCCAGTATTCATGTGTATTGAGGAGCAGTATCATATTTGACACAGCGGGTACCTGCAGTCCGGCGAAGATGGCGTCCAGGCAGGTGCGACAGGTGCGTGAGGTCAGGTCGGTGTGACAGTCGGCCGTCCTTCCCAGCAGCCTTTGCAGGTGCAGCTCTGCCAGCGGCCAGGTGCGCACCAAAGCCCTCAGCAGGTGTGCCTCCTCGTGCAGGTAACATGCCTTGAAGACCGCCGGGTACAAGGGCAGGGACAAAGTCCTCAGACTCTCCTCCGCCGCGCTCCACTCGCTCGCCACCAACGCCTCCGACGCCAGGAAGCGCAGAGACTTCATGTTTGTTTGTGTGTGTGTGTGTGTGTGTGTCTGTGTCTTGTTGTGTTATTTTTAGTATCAGCTGCTCGCATCACACGTCTATTTGCGGCTCTCACCCTTCCAGTGGCTCCACCCCTCACATTTGCAAACACAACAAGAGGGTGTTCTGTTGTGGGCGTGGCTTATATACCGCTGCACTTTGTAGTCTGATAAATACAGTGATCTTCCACCAAATGGGAGAAAGAAGAAAAAACATGTTATTTTGTAGACTAACAGATACTACATTGCTTCATTTGGAAGCAAGGAAGGTATGTAAATAAACATTTACAGAATATTTATGTGTAAATACCTCATTTCAAAAAAGTATATATCTGCGAATTGTAGTCCGGGGTGGCTAATATGAGGAATTTTTTTTTTCTAAAATTGAGTGGGTGTGGCTTATATACCGGTGTGCTTTGTAGTCTGGAAAATACAGTAATCTTCCACCAAATGGGGGAGAGGGGACATGTTATTTTGTAGACTAACAGATACTACGTTGCTTCATTTGGAAACTGAAGGTGTGTAATTAAACATTTACACAATATTTCTTAGTAAATACATCATACCACATGTACATTATTCAAACAGATTTGTTTGCTAGTCAACAAAACATTTAGATGTATTTTTCAAACACAAATTTGTTTACCAGTAAACAAAACATGTACATTATTCAGATTTGTTTTACTAGAAGAAAAAATATTTACATGATTTATTTTTTAAACAGGTTTGTTTACTGAAAACAGCACATTATTTTTCTAACATATCTTTGTTTACCTGTAAACAAATTTTCATTATTTTTCAAACACATTTGTTTACGAGTAAACCAACATTTAAATGTTTCACAAATCTCTTTACTAGTAAATAAAACATTTTCCATAATTAATTTTTCAAACGCAGGTTTGTTTACTAAAAACAAAACATTTACATCATTTATTTTTAAACAGATTTGTTTTAGTAGTAAACAAAACATTTACATATTTTATTTTTCAGACACAGATTTTTTTACCCGTAAAAAAAACATTAAATGATTTTTCCACAAATGTGTTTACCAGTAAACAAAACATTTACATAATTTATTCAAAGCATATTTGTTTACTAGTGAACAAAACATTTACATTATTCAAACATATTTGTTTACCAGTAGACAAAACATTTACATTATTTTTTAAACAGATTTGTTTGCTAGTAAACAAAACATTGTTTACCAGTAGTCAAAACATTTACATAACTTATTTAAAGCATATTTGTTTACTAGTAAACAAAACATTTACATTATTCAAACATATTTGTCTACCAGTAGACAAAACATTTACATTTATTTTTTAAACACAGATTTGTTTGCTAGTAAACAAAACATCGTTTACTAGTAGAAAAAACATTTACATTATTTATTTTTTAAACACAGATTTGTTTGCTAGTAAACAAAACATTGTTTACCAGTAGACAAAATATTTATATCCATCCATCCACCCATTTTCTACCGCTTATTCCCTTATGGGGTGACGGGGGTCGCTGGCGCCTATCTCAGCTACAATCAGGCGGAAGGCGGGGTACACCCTGGACAAGTCACCACCTCATCACAGGGCCAACACAGATAGACAGACAACATTCACACACTAGGGACCATTTAGTGTTGCCAATCAAAAAATATTTATATGATTTATTTTTCAAACACAGGTTCGTTTACTAGCAAACAAAACATTTACATTTATTTTTCAAACACAAATGTGTTTACTAGTAAACAAAACATTTACATAATTTATTTAAAGCAGATTTTAAAACTTTTACATTATTCAAACAGATTTGTTTACTAGCAAACAAAACATTTACATAAATTATTTTTAGACAGATTTTATCAGCAAACAAAACATCTACATAAGTTGTTTTTAAACATATTTGTTTACTAGTAAACAAAACAGTTACATTATTTATTTTTCAAACACAAATGTGTTTACTAGTAAACAAAACATTTACATAATTTATTTAAAGCAGATTTGTTTACACGTAAACACAACTTTTACATTATTCAAACAGATTTGTTTACTAGTAGACAAAACATGTACATGATTTATTTTTTAAACACAGATTTGTTTGCTAGTAAACAAAACATTTACATTATTCAAACAGATTGGTTTGCTAGCAAACAAAACATTTACATAAGTTGTTTTTTAAACAGATTTGTTTACTAGTAAACAAAACATTTACATAATTTATTTAAAGCAGATTTGTTTACAAGTAAACACAACTTTTACATTATTCAAAGAGATTTGTTTACTAGTAGACAAAACATGTACACAATTTATTTTTTAAACAGATTTGTTTGCTGGTAAACAAAAATGTAAATGATTTATTTTATAAACAGTTTTGTTGGCTAGTAAACAAAACATTTACATTATTCAAACAGATTTGTTTACTAGCAAACAAAATATTTACCATGATTTACTTTACAAACATTTGTCTAAGACCTTGACATGGTTTCTTTTGCAAACAGCTTTGTTTACTGAAAACAACTCATTTACATTATTTTTCAAACATATTTTTGTTTACTTGCAAACAAATCATCGTCATTTTTATTCAAAAATGTTTACTTGTAAAAAAAATATTGACATGATGTATTTGTCAAACGTACAGATGTGTTTACTTGTAAACAAAACATCGACATGATGTATTTGTCAACAAGACTTTAAATGTGCAGATGGTCTTTGACTGCTGGGTCTGCCTGAGGCCGTGAAGGTGAGACCAGGACCGGGACAAGGACCAGGACCAGGAGCAGGACTGTACAAAAGGTCCAGGTGCTAACGCTAACTAGCCCCGCCCACAGCCTCCTTGAGGCCCCGCCCAGGTGAGGGCCCGATGTGAGTCCAGATGTAGCCTCTCTCTGCCCGACTGACCAGCGTGGGGAAAGGTGAGCTGCGGGACCGGAAGTACTCGGAGGGGGCGTGGCACACAAACTCCAGGTACTCCATCTTCCTGGGCAGCTCTTCTTCTGGACCTGACAACACATGCTAGTACTCACTTTATGACAACACATGCTAGTACTCATTTTATGACAACACACGCTAGTACTCACTTTATGACAACACATGCTAGTACTCACTTTATGACAACACATGCTAGTACTCACTTTATGACAACACATGCTAGTACTCACTTTATGACAACACATGGTAGTACTCACTTTATGACAACACATGCTAGTACTCACTTTATGACAACACAGGCTAGTACTCACTTTATGACAACACATGCTAGTACTCACTTTATGACAACACATGCTAATACTCACTTTATGACAACACATGCTAGTACTCACTTTATGACAACACATGCTAGTACTCACTTTATGACAACACATGCTAGTACTCACTTTATGACAACACATACTAGTACTCACTTTATGACAACACATGCTAGTACTCACTTTATGACAACACAGGCTAGTACTCACTTTATGACAACACATGCTAGTACTTACTTTATGACAACACAGGCTAGTACTCACTTTATGACAACACATGCTAGTACTCACTTTATGACAACACATGCTAGTACTCACTTTATGACAACATATGCTAGTACTCACTTTATGACAACACATGCTAGTACTCACTTTATGACAACACATGCTAGTACTCACTTTATGACAACACATGCTAGTACTCACTTTATGACAACACATGCTAGTACTCACATTATGACAACACATGCTAGTACTCACTTTATGACAACACATGCTAGTACTCACTTTATGACAACACATGCTAGTACTCACTTTATGACAACACACGCTAGTACTCACTTTATGACAACACATGCTAGTACTCACTTTATGACAACACATGCTAGTACTCACTTTATGACAACACATGCTAGTACTCACATTATGACAGCACATGCTAGTACTCACTTTATGACAACACATGCTAGTACTCACTTTATGACAACACACGCTAGTACTCACTTTATGACAACACACGCTAGTACTCACTTTATGACAACACATGCTAGTACTCACTTTATGACAACACATGCTAGTACTTACTTTATGACAACACAGGCTAGTACTCACTTTATGACAACACAGGCTAGTACTCACTTTATGACAACACATGCTAGTACTCACTTTATGACAACACATGCTAGTACTCACTTTATGACAACACATGCTAGTACTCACTTTATGACAACACATGCTAGTACTCACTTTGACAACACATGCTAGTACTCACTTTATGACAACACATGCTAGCACTCACTTTATGACAACACATGCTAGTACTCACTTTATGACAACACATGCTAGTACTCACTTTATGACAACACATGCTAGTACTCACTTTATGACAACACATGCTAGTACTCACTTTATGACAACACAGGCTAGTACTCACTTTATGACAACACAGGCTAGTACTCACTTTATGACAACACAGGCTAGTACTCACTTTATGACAACACATGCTAGTACTCACTTTATGACAACACATGCTAGTACTCACTTTATGACAACACATGCTAGTACTCACTTTATGACAACACATGCTAGTACTCACTTTATGACAACACATGCTAGTACTCACTTTATGGCACTAACGCATGCTAGTACTCACTTTATGACACTAACACATGCTTCCATACTAGTACTCACTTTATGACACTAACACATGCTTCCATACTAGTACTCACTTTATGACACTAACACATGCTTCCATACTAGTACTCACTTTATGACACTAACACATGCTTCCATACTAGTACTCCTTTTATGACACTTTGTGAGAAGACCTGCCTACCAAGGATGTAGAATGTGTACTAGTATTCACTTTATGACGGGTGCTCACCCAGGATGTAGGTGCCAGCATCAAAGTGCCCCTGAGGACTGTCCTGAGTGGGGAGGAGCCAGGTGAGAGCGGCACTCTTCTGGCAGTACTGGTCCTGGACAAAACCTCGGATCTGAGCAAAGTAGGACTTTCCATCCTCCTCGTCAACCACCTTGATCACATCCCCGGTCTGGTAGAACACACCCTGACACACGCACACACACACACACACACACACACACACACACACACACACACACACACACACACACACACACACACACACACACACACACACACACACACACACACACACACACACTGTGCAATGACTACCTTTTTATTTACAATGACTACAAACCCCGTTTCCATATGAGTTGGGAAATGGTGTTAGATGTAAATATAAACAGAATACAATGATTTGCAAATCCTTTTCAAGCCATATTCAGTTGAATATGCTACAAAGACAACATATTTGATGTTCAAACTCAAACTTTTTTATTTTATTATTAATAATATCAATGCTTATTATTAATCATAATTTGGGTTATTATTACTATAAATTCTTATTATTAATCATAACTTGGATTAGTATTAACAATAATCACTATTAGTCATAACTTGGGTTATGGTTAATATGATTAATATCAATGCATATTATGAATCATAACGTGTGTTATGATTCATATCAATTCTTATTATGAATCATATCTTGGGTTATTATTATGAATATCAATTGTTATTATGAATCACAACATGTTATTGTTAATATCAGTGCTTATTATGCATAATAACTTGTGTTATGATTAATATCAATACTTATGAATCATATCTTGTGTTATCATGATTAATATCAATACTTATTATGAATCATAACTTGTTATAATTAATATCAATGCTTATTATGAATCATAACTTGTGTTATTATAATTATTTTTCAATGTTTATTATGAATGATAACTTGGGTTATTATGATTAATATCAATGCTTATCATGAATAATAACATGTGTTATTATTATTATTATCATCAATGCTTATTATGAATCATAACGTGTGTTATTATGATTAATATCAATGCTTATTATGAATCATATTTTGAGTTATTAATTTTAATATCAATTCTTATTATGAATCACAATGTGTTATTATTGTTAATATCAATGCTTTTTTATAAATGATAACTTATTATTATTATCAATACTTATTATGAATCATATCTTGTGTTATTATGATTAATAGCAATGCTTATTATGAATCATAACTTTGGTTATTATGATTAACATCAATACTTATTATGAATCATAACTTGCGTTATTATGAATAATATCAATGCTTATTATGAACCATAACTTGTGTTATTATGATTAATATCAATTGTTATTATGAATGATAACTTGTGTTATGATGATTAATACCCATGTTTATGATCGTGTTCTTGCTACCTTGTGGAAGACAGACTCTGCAGTGATGATGGTTGCTACAGATTCTGGAGCCTTGATTGGCTGCAAAGAAGCACACAAATAAAAGTAATAATTAATAAGCAGGTGAAAAAGTAGGAAGATAAAAATATGAAAATTACATTCTTCAATTTAAAAATGTGTCTTCTCCCTTTGCCTTTGGTGGAAACTTTCTTGTCAGACGCAGGAGTTTTGTACTTGGTGCTCCTCAGGCGAGCTGACCTCCTGTGGATCTCCTGTTTGCACTGCGGGAATATTACAGCACCAGATCAATAACTCTCAATATTACAGCACCAGATCAATAACTCTCAATATTACAGCACCAGATCAATAACTCTCAATATTACAGCACCAGATCAACAACTCTCAATATTACAGCACCAGATCAATAACTGTCAGTATTACATCACCAGATCAATAACTGTCAATATTACATCACCAGATCAATAACAGTAGATATTATATTAGAAATATTGCATCAACAACAGTAAATATTATATTAGAAATATTGCATTAATACGAGTGAAGAGAGTTTGATCAACAGTAAATGATGTGTGAGTGAGATGATGTATTATACTGTAAGTCTTCAGGTTACAAATCAATAAGTATTTGCAAATAAAAGCAAATAATCAATAATAAGATGATAATATCAATAATAAGATGACAATACTGCCACCTGCTTCCCTGCGCTGTTCCAAAAAAAGCAAATAATCAATAATAAGATGATATCAATAATCAATAATAAGATGACAATACTGCCACCTGCTTCCCTGCGCTGTTAAAAAACAAACAAATAATCAATAATAAGATGGTGATATCAATAGTCAATAATAAGATAATAATATCAATACTTTATAAAAAGGTAATATCAATAAGATGATAATATTAATAATAATAAGTTGAAAATATCAATAATAAATAAGATGACAATATCAATAATGAGATAATATCAATAAAAAGATGGTAGTATCAATAATAAATGAGATAATATCAATAATAAGATTATTTCAATAATAAGATAATATCAATAATAATAAGATAATATCAATAATAAGATGACAATATCAATAATGAGATGATAATATCAACAAAAAGATGACAATATCAATAATATGATAATATCAATAAGGTGATATCAATAACCAAGAGTAAGATGATATCAATAATAAGATGAAAATATCAATAATGAGATGATAATATCAATAAAAAGATGGTAGTATAAATAATAAATGAGATAATATCAATAATAAGATTATTTCAATAATAAGATAATATCAATAAGATCATAATATCAATAATAATAAGATAATATCAATAATAAGATGACAATATCAATGAGATGATAATATCAACAAAAATATGACAATATCAATAATATGATAATATCAATAAGATGATATCAATAACCAAGAGTAAGATGATATCAATAATAAGATGAAAATATCAATAAGCTGATAATATCAATAATCAATAATAAGATGATAATATCCATCCATCCATTTTCTACCGCTTATTCCCTTTTGGGGTCGCGGGGGGGCGCTGGCGCCTATCTCAGCTACAATTGGGCGTAAAGCGGGGTACACCCTGGACAAATCACCACCTCATCGCAGGGCCAACACAGACAGATAGACAACATTCACACTCACATTCACACACTAGGGACCATTTAGTGTTGCCAATCAACCTATCCCCAGGTGTGTGTCTTTGGAGGTGGGAGGGGCCTATCCCCAGGTGCATGTCTTTGGAGGTGGGAGGGGCCTATCCCCAGGTGCATGTCTTTGGAGGTGGGAGGGGCCTATCCCCAGGTGCATGTCTTTGGAGGTGGGAGGGGCCTATCCCCAGGTGCGTGTCTTTGGAGGTGGGAGGGGCCTATCCCCAGGTGCGTGTCTTTGGAGGTGGGAGGAACCTATCCATAGGTGCATGTCTTAGGAGGTGGGAGGGGCCTATCCCCAGGTTCCTTCCTTTGGGAGGTGGGAGGGGCCTATCCCCAGGTGCATGTCTTAGGAAGTGGGAGGGGCCTATCCCCAGGTGTGTGTCTTAGGAGGTGGGAGGGGCCTATCCCCAGGTTCCTTCCTTTGGGAGGTGGGAGGGGCCTATCCCCAGGTTCCTTTTTTTCGGAGGTGGGAGGGGCCTATCCATAGGTGCGTGTCTTAGGAGGTGGGAGGGGCCTATCCCCAGGTGCATGTCTTTGGAGGTGGGAGGGGCCTATCCCCAGGTGCACGCCTTTGGAGGTGGGAGGGGCCTATCCCCAAGTGGATGTCCTTGGAGGTGGGAGGGGCCTATCCCCAAGTGGATGTCCTTGGAGGTGGGAGGGGCCCATCCCCAGGTGCGTGTCTTAGGAGGTGGGAGGGGCCTATCCCCGGGTGCATGTCTTTGTAGGTGGGAGGGGCCTATCCCCAGGTGCATGTCCTTGGAGGTGGGAGGGGCCTATCCCCAGGTGCGTGTCTTTGAAGGTGGGAGGGGCCTATCCCCAGGTGCATGTCTTTGGAGGTGGGAGGGGCCTATCCCTAGGTGCATGTCTTAGGAAGTGGGAGGGGCCTATCCCCAGGTGTGTGTCTTAGGAGGTGGGAGGGGCCTATCCCCAGGTGCATGTCTTTGGAGGTGGGAGGGGCCTATCCCCAGGTTCCTTTTTTTCGGAGGTGGGAGGGGCCTATCCATAGGTGCGTGTCTTAGGAGGTGGGAGGGGCCTATCCCCAGGTGCATGTCTTTGGAGGTGGGAGGGGCCTATCCCCAGGTGCACGCCTTTGGAGGTGGGAGGGGCCTATCCCCAAGTGGATGTCCTTGGAGGTGGGAGGGGCCTATCCCCAAGTGGATGTCCTTGGAGGTGGGAGGGGCCTATCCCCAAGTGGATGTCCTTGGAGGTGGGAGGGGCCCATCCCCAGGTGCGTGTCTTAGGAGGTGGGAGGGGCCTATCCCCAGGTGCATGTCCTTGGAGGTGGGAGTAAGCCGGAGTACCCGGAGGGAACCCACACATTCACGGGGAGAACATGCAAACTCCACACAAAAAGATCCCAAACCCGGGATTGAACCCTGACTACTCAGGACCTTTGTATTGTGAGGCAGACGCACTAACCCCTCTACCACCGTGAAGCCCTAAGAGGATTATAATATCAATAATAATATGACAGTATCAATAATAAGATGACAATACTACTACTGATAATGAATAATAATATAGCGTCACCTGCTTCCCGGCAGGGCTGCCGGCGGAGGCTCCAGCAGAGGCCGGGGAGGAGAAGGAGGAGAAGGCGGAGGAGAACGAGGTCCCGGCGGCCACTAAACTGCTCTTCACCGCGCAGTTGTTGCACAAGATGTCGCCCTGGCTGCTCTTCTTCCACATGGACGAAGAGTTGCTCTTGCACTGCGAGCAGCTCGGCTTCACGCCCAGCGGCATGACGACGAGGAATATTATTATTAATATGAATATTGATAATATTCCTGTTAAAGGCGGGCTGGGAGAAGAAAGGCGGGATGTGGATGACGACAGGCCTCACTAGCACTACTTCATCTCAGTCATGGAGACAATGTTCATGCGCCGAGCCCAAAAGGGACAAGCGGTAGGAAATGGCGGGACAACGTGTCAGTTTATGGCGCCAACATGTTAGTTTGTGGCGCCAACATGTTTGTTGTTGTCAGCCTTGTCTTCTTGTCCGGAGATCAGCCGCCATTGACAAAAATAAAAAAACAACGTTTCTTCTTCCGCTGACGTCACTCCTCACAGGCTGTGCTGCCCCCTGCTGCATTGGAGGGGGAGCAACACACTGCATTTTAAAGTACAATCCACATAAATACCGAGGGATCGTCGCAGAAATTTCTAGAAGTGCCTCTCTAGAAAATATGATGATCTAAATCAGGGTTATTGATCACCTATAATCGATAAACCACAACGTCAAAGTGGGTGTGTATTTTGTCCCTGACGGCGTACCGTAGATTGCTCTCTTAAAATGGCGGGCAGTACACGCATGCGTAATACGATCATGGCTACGCCGCCGTTTGTTTATGCTGCAAATTCTTGAAAACTATTTTTAAAAATAAAAATGTCTCACCGATAACAATTGAAATTCTTCCAATAAAGACAATATTTCATGGCTTTTGTATATATATATTTTTTCATTTTCTAAGATTTTATAAATGCTTGAATTGATCATTAATCCAATATTGATAATCATTCCTAGGTTGCTATCTTTCATAAATATACCAAATTTAATTTCTTCAATCGCTGTAGACTTAGACAAACTTTAATGATCCACAAGGGAATTTTTCCTGACACACATATATATATATATATATATATATATATATATATATATATATATATATTAAAAAAAACTTAAAAAAAAAAAAAATATATATATATATATATATATATATATATATATATATATATATATATATATATATATATATATATATATATATATATATATATTCAAATGAATCCGCGGTATCTTCCATAGCGTTACAGATGTTACAGTTGTCAAACACAATGTCACATTTCACACTGCACTTTAATTCACGAACAAACAAAAAAATACAATGCAGAAAAATTTGATTTAATCCAATCAGAAAAATGCGTGCAGGATTTAAAAACATATTTATTTCTTTACCTGTATTTATGTTGTTATTGTATCACCTTGCACAATTAAATGACAGCATTAATAACAGTTAACACTGCATTCAAATATTGTATCAATCATTCTATACACTATAATTAATAACAGTAAACAGTGCATTAGAAATGTTGCGTCAATAATTGTAAATATTGTATTAGAAATATTGTATCATTATCAAAAATAGTTAAGATTATACTACAAATATTGTATCAATAACAGTAAACATTATATTATAAATATTGTATCAATAATAGTGGATATTATATTACAAATATTGTGTCGATAACAGTTAATAATTTATTAGAAATATTGTATCAATTACAGTAAATATCGTATTAGAAATATTGTATCAATAACAGTTATTGTTATGTTGTAAATAATGCATAAATAACTGTAAATGTTGTATTAGAAATATTGCATCAATAAGAGTAAATATTATATAAGAAATATTGTATCAATAAAAGTAAATATTATAATAAAAATATGGTATCAATAACAGTTAACAATATATTACAGAAATTGTATCAATAATAGTAACAACTGTATTAAAAATGTTGTACAAAACCAGATACATTTTATGGAAATATTGTATCAATAGAATTAAATATTATATGACAAAAATTGTATCAATAACAGTAAACATCATTTTATAAATATTGTATCGATAACAGTAAACATTATATTATAAATATTGAATCAATGACAGTAAATATCATACTAGAAATATTGTATCAATAACAGTCATTGTTATTTTATAAATATTGCATAAATTACTGTAAATATTAAATTAGAAATATTGCATCAATAAGGGTAAATATTAAATTACATATATTGTATCAATAACAGTTAACAGTGTTTTTAGAAATATTGTATCAATAAAAGTAAAAATTATTTTAAAAATATTGTATCAATTACAGTAAACATCATACTATAAATATTGTATCGATAACAGTAAATATTATATTAGAAATATTGTATCAATGACAGTAAATATCATATTAGAAATATTGTATCAATAACACTTATAAATATTGCATAAATACCCCTAAATATTATATTAGAAATATTGCATAATAACAGTAAATATTATATTAGAAATATTGTATCAATACTAGTTAACAGTATATTAAAAATACTGTATTAATAAAAGTAAATATTATAATAAAAATATGGTATCAATAACAGTTAACAATATATGACAGAAATTGTGTCATATTGGTAAACCTTATAATAAAATGTTGTTCAAATAACAGATAAATTATATGGAAATATTCTATCTATCTGCGGTGAGGTGGCGACTTGTCCAGGATTGTAGCTGAGATAGGCACCAGCGCGCCCCGCCACCCCAAAGGGAATAAGCGGTAGAAAATGGATGGATGGATATTGTATCAATAGAATTAAATATTATACTACAAATATTGTATCAATAACAATGAATATCATATTAGAAATATTGTATCAATAACAGTTATTATGTTATAAATATTGCATAAATAACTGTAAATATTACATTAGAAATATTGTATCAATAACAGTAAATGTATGAATAATACATAAATAACAGTAAATATTATACTAGAAATATTGTATCAATAATAGTTAACAGTATATTAGAAATATTGTATCAATAAAAGTAAACATTATAATAACAATATGGTATCAATAACAGTTAAAAATATATTACAGAAATTGTTAAAAAATGTAGTACAAATAACAGATACATTACATGGAAATATTGTATCAACACAATTAAATATTACAATAAAATATTGCATTAAAAATAGTATTAGAAATATTGTATCAATAACTGGCCTTAAATGAATCCACAATGCAAGAAAATTATGTAATTCAATAAAAAAAATGTATATATATTTATGTATTTATGTTGTTACTGTATCACAGTGTACAATTGTATGAATATTTGCCACTTTGTTGGTGAGAGTGAGAGCAGTTCCACTCCAGTCCAGCGGGGGGCGCCGAGACAACGCAAGGAACGAACATGCGCATGTTTGCCGGGAGAAGAAAGCCTCCAGTCCGGCTTGAAAAGCAGTTCGTTTGTTGGCCAGCGCCGTGAAAATGTCGACAAGGAGCCCGCACAAAGACGACAGGACGGCGGGGAGTAAGAAGAACATTTCCCTCCCCGTGTCTCGAGTGAGACTCATCATGAAGAGCTCGCCGGATGTGTCCAACATTAACCAGGACGCGCTCTTCCTCACCACCAAGGCGACGGTAAGCAAGCTAGCCACATTGTCAGCGTCGCGGGGCAGGAAGTGGGGCTGCTTTCAAAATAAAACACCGGAACTCGTCACGGCAGGAGATGTTCGTGCAGCATTTGGCGCTGAGCTCGTTGAACCGGGAAAGCAACAGCTTGACTTACAGCGACCTCGCTAACACCGCGGAGGAGACGGAAACTCTGCAGTTTCTCACAGGTGACATCTTTACAACACAACTACAACAACTCAGCAATATGAGCACTTTACTTTGAAATTGTACTTTTTTTTTTTCCCCATGCAAAAACCGTCCCTTGCTGAGATCCAAATACCTCGCGCCAAACAGCATGTGATTTACCAAGACTGCATGGTGTGCAGTTTGCATGTTTACACTGGCATGTTAGGGGTTAGCATCTTAACACTAGCCTGTTAGGAGTTAGCATTTTAACACAGGCATTTTAGGGGTGAGCATTTTAACATTAGCTTGTTAGGGGTGAACCTGTTAGCAATGTCATATTAGTGGTTTGCATGTTAGCTGTTAGCATGTTATAGGTTAGCATTTTAACACGGGCTTTTTAGGGGTGAGCATTTTAACACTAGCTTGTTAGGGGTGAACCTGTTAGCAATATCATATTAGTGGTTTGCATGTTAGCTGTTAGCATGTTATGGGTTAGCATTTTATCATGGGCTTTTTAGGGGTGAGCATTTTAACACTAGCTTGTTAGGGGTGAACCTGTTAGCAATATATTAGTGGTTTGATTGTTATGGGTTAGCATTTTAACACAGGCTTTTTAGGGGTGAGCATTTTAACACTAGCTTGTTAGCGGTGAACCTGTTAGCAATGTCATATTAGTGGTTTGCATGTTAGCTGTTAGCATGTTATGGGTTAGTATTTTAACACAGGCATTTTAGGGGTGAGCATTTTAACACTAGCTTGTTAGGAGTGAACCTGTTAGCAATATCATATTAGTGATTTGCATGTTAGTTGTTAGCATGTTATGGGTTAGCATTTTAACCCTAGCCTGTTAGGAGTTAGCATTTTAACACAGGCTTTTTAGGGGTGAGCATTTTAACACTAGCTTGTTAGGGGTGAACCTGTTAGCAATATCATATTAGTGGTTTGCATGTTAGTTGTTAGCATGTTATGGGGTTGCATTTTAACCCTAGCATGGTAGCAGTGAGCATTTTAGCATTAGCATGTTAGGGGTTAGCATGTCAGCATTAGCATGTTAGCTGTTAGCATTTTAGGGGTTACCATTTTAACACTAGCATATTAGTGGTTAGCATTTTAACACTAGGATGTTAGGGTTGAGCATGTTAGCAGTTAGCATGTTATCACTGGTATGTTAGAGGTTAGCGTGTTACCACCAGCATGTTAATGGTTAGCATGTCGGCAATTAGCACGTTTGCACTAGCATGCAAGCAGTTAGCTTTTTAGCAGTTAGCATGCTAGTATTTAGCATGTCAGCAGTTAGATTGATAGCAGTTAGTATGTTAGCGGCTAGCATGTCAATGACTAGCATGTTAGCGGTTAGCTGGTTAGCACTACTACGTTAGTATCACTGTACTAATGAATCAAAAACAATACTATACTGCTACTGAAAAATACCTGTACTTTTTTTCGTTTCGTATGTTAGGCGCCACTCACACTCACACACACACACACACACACACACACACACACACACACACACACACGCAGCAGAACTTACAAGCAGAAACAGCGTTTGAGCTTAAAATGTGTTTTTCTCCTGTCAGATATTCTTCCCAAGAAGATCCTGGCCCGGGACTACCTCAAGTCTTTGGAGGACATGCGGGACCAGGAAGAAGGCGACCTCTCAACCTAACATCACTTTGTCCTTGGAAGCTTTTAAAATGACTTGACAGCTTTATGTTAGCACTAGCATGTTAGCATGTGAGCACTTGTTTGTCAATTGTTGGCATTAGCATGTTAGCATTAACATGTTAGCAGTTAGCATGGCACCACTAGCATGTTAGCTATATGCATGTTAGCACTGGTATGTCAGCTGTTAACATGAACATGTTAGCTGCTAGCATGTTAGCACTAGCATTTAAGATGTTAGCATCTTAGCTGTTAGCATGCTATCAATAGCATGTTAGTGGTTAACATGTTAGCGCTAGCATGTAAGATGTTAGCACAAGCATGTTAGTATGTTAGTGGTTAGCATTTTAGCACTAGTATGTCAGCTGTTAGCATGAACAGGCTATCTGTTATCATGTTAGCACTGGCATGTAAGATGTTAGAATGTTAACTGTTAGCATGCTGTCATTAGCATTTTAGTGGTTAACATGTTAGCCCTAGCATGTAAGATGTTAGCACAAGTTATTGGTTAGCATATTTAGACCAACGTGTTAGCTCTAGCATGTTAACACTAGTATGTTTGCGCTTAGTGCTAACATGTTAGCTGTGAGTTGTAGTATGTTAGCATATAAGCATTAGCATTTTAATGTTGGCAGTTAGCATGTTAGCTGTTAGCATCTGAGCACTATTATGGTTGTGGTTAGCATGTTGGCACTAGTATGTCAGCTGTCAGCATGAACATGCTACCTGTTAGCCCGTTAGCACTAGCATATAGGAATGTTAGGTGTTAGCGTGCTATCATTAGCATGTTAGTGGTTATCTTGTTAGCACCAGCATGTAAGATGTTATTGGTTAGCAAGTTTAGACCAACATGATAGCTGTTAGCATGTTAACTCTAGTATGTTAGTGCTCAGCAGCTTAGCACTAAAATGTTAGCTGTGAGTACTAGTATGTTAGTATATTAGCGTCAGCATTTTAGTTTTGGCAGTTAGCATGTGAGCACTAGTATGGTTGGGGTTAGCATGTTAGCACTAGTATGTCAGCATGAACATGCTATCTGTTAGTCCGTTAGCACTAGCATGTAAGAATGTTAGCTGTTAGCGTGCTATCATTATCATGTTAGTGGTTAACTTGTTAGCACTAGCATGTAAGCTGTTAACATGAACAGGCTATCTGTTATCATGTTAGCACTGGCATGTAAGATGTTAGAATCTTAACTGTTAGCATGCTATCATTAGCATGTTAGTGGTAATCATGTTAGCACTAGCATGTAAGATGTTAGCACATGTTATTGGTTAGCAAGTTTAGACCAACATGATAGCTGTTAGCATGTTAACACTAGTATGTTATTGCTCAGCAGCTTAGCACTAAAATGTTAGCTGTGAGTACTAGTATGTTAGTATATTAGCGTCAGCATTTTAGTTTTGGCAGTTAGCATGTGAGCACTAGTATGGTTGGGGTTAGCATGTTAGCACTAGTATGTCAGAATGAACATGCTATCTGTTAGCCCGTTAGCACTAGCATATTGGAATGTTAGTTGTTAGCGTGCCATCATTAGCATGTTAGTGGTTCACATGTTAGCACTAGCATGTAAGATGTTAGCACAATAATGTTAACTGTTAGCATGTTTAGACCAACATGTTAGCTTTTAGCATGTTAACACTAGTATGTTAGTGCTCAGCAGTTTAGCACTAATATGTTAGCGATGAGTATTAGCATGTTAGCGGTTAGCATGTTAAAGTTTTTGGCATTTGTGTTAAATAGATGTAAACAGTTGAAAAAGTGTCTTATTGGCTGTAAAATATAAAAGTTATATTTTCCCACATCTTACTTCCCGTTATGTTACTTATTAAACGTTTCCCAACATGCCTTTTATACTATATTTATATTATATTTATATTATATTTATTAGGGACCGAATGTCCCTTTGGGACAGAGGACCCTATTGTATTTGTAAGGTTTTATTATTATTATACCGCTGCCTCTTTGAGCTGTAATTTGACCCCCTTAACATGCTTCAAAACTCACCAAACTGGACATACACATCAGGACTGGTGGAAATTGCAATCTAATAAAAAAAAAAAACAACTTAAAATTGCGCTCTAGCGCCCCCTAGAAATAAAACACAGACAAAACTGCTCTTGAGAAGAAAACACAGACACAACTGCTTGTAACTTCTGGTAGGAAGGTCGTAGAGACATGAAACAAAAACTTCTATGTAGGTCTCACTTAGGCCTATATTTCATTCATTGACATCCTTCAGCAAAAATTAACAGGATGTTGGCAATTACCCCTTCAAAACAAAAGTTTTGCAAAAACCTGTCACCTTTTTTCAAACATTATCTCCTCTGAACGCGTTTGTTGTGTCGGCTTCAAACTCGCACGGAAAAGAGATTGAACCCTTCTGATTAAAAGTTGCGCAAAGAGTTTTTCTAACTGCTCCGGTTTTGATCTTACGAGCCTTCAAAGAACTGTCTCAAGATGGTGGCTCAACAGCAGGAAGCATTAGCGTGACCACACAATGCAGAGAAGGTAGATAATGTGCAGGTAAAGATATGTTGACTGGGTGGAAGAAGGAGGCACCAGTTTGACTCCAGGATACAGAGAAGGTAGGTAATGTGCAGGTAAAGATATGTTGAATGGGTAAAGGCAGGAAACACCAGCAAAAGTCGGTCCCGTCCATTGCTGCTTGCAGCTTTAATTTATATTCTATTTATATATATTAATGCTCATCACACGCTTGATGCTTTACAAGGTTTATTGTGCTACTCAGACTGGACAATATTCCTACCAACAAATGGGGGGAATGTCAATCTGAGCGCTGGTGAGGTCACCGCGGGAGGAGGTTGTAGACCCCGTGAGGTCTCCTCAGGAGGAGGAGGTTGTGGACCCCGTGAGGTCACCTCAGGAGGAGGTTGTGGACCCCGTGAGGTCACCTCAGGAGGAGGTTGTGGACCCCGTGATGTCACCTCAGGAGGAGGTTGTGGACCCCGTGAGGTCACCTCAGGAGGAGGTTGTGGACCCCGTGAGGTCACCTCAGGAGGAGGAGGTTGTGGACCCCATGAGGTCACCTCAGGAGGAGGTTGTGGACCCCGTGAGGTCACCTCAGGAGGAGGTTGTGGACCCCGTGAGGTCACCTCAGGAGGAGGTTGTGGACCCCGGTCACCTCAGGAGGAGGAGGTTGTGGACCCCATGAGGTCACCTCAGGAGGAGGTTGTGGACCCCGTGAGGTCACCTCAGGAGGAGGTTGTGGACCCCGTGAGGTCACCTCAGGAGGAGGAGGAGGTTGTGGACCCCGTGAGGTCACCTCAGGAGGAGGAGGTTGTGGAGCCCGTGATGTCACCTCAGGAGGAGGTTGTGGACCCCGTGAGGTCACCTCAGGAGGAGGTTGTGGACCCCGTGAGGTCACCTCAGGAGGAGGTTGTGGACCCCGTGAGGTCACCTCAGGAGGAGGTTGTGGACCCCGTGAGGTCACCTCAGGAGGAGGTTGTGGACCCCGTGAGGTCACCTCAGGAGGAGGAGGAGGTTGTGGACCCCGTGAGGTCACCTCAGGAGGAGGAGGTTGTGGAGCCCGTGAGGTCACCTCAGGAGGAGGTTGTGGACCCCGTGAGGTCACCTCAGGAGGAGGTTGTGGACCCCGTGAGGTCACCTCAGGAGGAGGTTGTGGATCCCGTGAGGTCACCTCAGGAGGAGGAGGTTGTGGATCCCGTGAGGTCACCTCAGGAGGAGGAGGTTGTGGACCCCGTGAGGTCACCTCAGGAGGAGGAGGTTGTGGAGCCCGTGAGGTCACCTCAGGAGGAGGTTGTGGACCCCGTGAGGTCACCTCAGGAGGAGGTTGTGGACCCCGTGAGGTCACCTCAGGAGGAGGTTGTGGACCCCGTGAGGTCACCTCAGGAGGAGGTTGTGGACCCCGTGAGGTCACCTCAGGAGGAGGTTGTGGACCCCGTGAGGTCACCTCAGGAGGAGGTTGTGGACCCCGTGATGTCACCTCAGGAGGAGGTTGTGGACCCCGTGAGGTCACCTCAGGAGGAGGTTGTGGACCCCGGTCACCTCAGGAGGAGGAGGTTGTGGACCCCATGAGGTCACCTCAGGAGGAGGTTGTGGACCCCGTGAGGTCACCTCAGGAGGAGGTTGTGGACCCCGTGAGGTCACCTCAGGAGGAGGTTGTGGACCCCGGTCACCTCAGGAGGAGGAGGTTGTGGACCCCATGAGGTCACCTCAGGAGGAGGTTGTGGACCCCGTGAGGTCACCTCAGGAGGAGGTTGTGGACCCCGTGAGGTCACCTCAGGAGGAGGAGGAGGTTGTGGACCCCGTGAGGTCACCTCAGGAGGAGGAGGTTGTGGAGCCCGTGAGGTCACCTCAGGAGGAGGTTGTGGACCCCGTGAGGTCACCTCAGGAGGAGGTTGTGGACCCCGTGAGGTCACCTCAGGAGGAGGTTGTGGACCCCGTGAGGTCACCTCAGGAGGAGGTTGTGGACCCCGTGAGGTCACCTCAGGAGGAGGTTGTGGACCCCGTGAGGTCACCTCAGGAGGAGGAGGAGGTTGTGGACCCCGTGAGGTCACCTCAGGAGGAGGAGGTTGTGGAGCCCGTGAGGTCACCTCAGGAGGAGGTTGTGGACCCCGTGAGGTCACCTCAGGAGGAGGTTGTGGACCCCGTGAGGTCACCTCAGGAGGAGGTTGTGGACCCCGTGAGGTCACCTCAGGAGGAGGAGGTTGTGGACCCCGTGAGGTCACCTCAGGAGGAGGAGGTTGTGGACCCCGTGAGGTCACCTCAGGAGGAGGAGGTTGTGGACCCCGTGAGGTCACCTCAGGAGGAGGAGGTTGTGGACACCGTGATGTCATTCAGGAGGAGGTTGTGGAGCCCGTGAGGTCACCTCAGGAGGAGGTTGTGGACCCCGTGAGGTCACCTCAGGAGGAGGTTGTGGAGCCCGTGAGGTCACCTCAGGAGGAGGTTGTGGACCCCGTGAGGTCACCTCAGGAGGAGGTTGTGGACCCCGTGAGGTCACCTCAGGAGGAGGTTGTGGACCCCGTGAGGTCACCTCAGGAGGAGGTTGTGGACCCCGTGAGGTCACCTCAGGAGGAGGTTGTGGACCCCGTGAGGTCACCTCAGGAGGAGGAGGAGGTTGTGGACCCCGTGAGGTCACCTCAGGAGGAGGAGGTTGTGGAGCCCGTGAGGTCACCTCAGGAGGAGGTTGTGGACCCCGTGAGGTCACCTCAGGAGGAGGTTGTGGACCCCGTGAGGTCACCTCAGGAGGAGGTTGTGGACCCCGTGAGGTCACCTCAGGAGGAGGAGGTTGTGGACCCCGTGAGGTCACCTCAGGAGGAGGCTGTGGACCCCGTGAGGTCACCTCAGGAGGAGGAGGTTGTGGACCCCGTGAGGTCACCTCAGGAGGAGGAGGTTGTGGAGCCCGTGAGGTCACCTCAGGAGGAGGTTGTGGACCCCGTGAGGTCACCTCAGGAGGAGGTTGTGGACCCCGTGAGGTCACCTCAGGAGGAGGTTGTGGACCCCGTGAGGTCACCTCAGGAGGAGGAGGTTGTGGACCCCGTGAGGTCACCTCAGGAGGAGGAGGTTGTGGACCCCGTGAGGTCACCTCAGGAGGAGGAGGTTGTGGACCCCGTGAGGTCACCTCAGGAGGAGGAGGTTGTGGACCCCGTGAGGTCACCTCAGGAGGAGGTTGTGGACCCCGTGAGGTCACCTCAGGAGGAGGTTGTGGACCCCGTGAGGTCACCTCAGGAGGAGGTTGTGGACCCCGTGAGGTCACCTCAGGAGGAGGAGGAGGTTGTGGACCCCGTGAGGTCACCTCAGGAGGAGGAGGTTGTGGAGCCCGTGAGGTCACCTCAGGAGGAGGAGGTTGTGGACCCCGTGAGGTCACCTCAGGAGGAGGTTGTGGACCCCGTGAGGTCACCTCAGGAGGAGGTTGTGGACCCCGTGAGGTCACCTCAGGAGGAGGTTGTGGACCCCGTGAGGTCACCTCAGGAGGAGGTTGTGGACCCCGTGAGGTCACCTCAGGAGGAGGAGGTTGTGGACCCCGTGAGGTCACCTCAGGAGGAGGCTGTGGACCCCGTGAGGTCACCTCAGGAGGAGGAGGTTGTGGACCCCGTGAGGTCACCTCAGGAGGAGGAGGTTGTGGAGCCCGTGAGGTCACCTCAGGAGGAGGTTGTGGACCCCGTGAGGTCACCTCAGGAGGAGGTTGTGGACCCCGTGAGGTCACCTCAGGAGGAGGTTGTGGACCCCGTGAGGTCACCTCAGGAGGAGGAGGTTGTGGACCCCGTGAGGTCACCTCAGGAGGAGGAGGTTGTGGACCCCGTGAGGTCACCTCAGGAGGAGGAGGTTGTGGACCCCGTGAGGTCACCTCAGGAGGAGGAGGTTGTGGACTCCGTGAGGTCACCTCAGGAGGAGGAGGTTGTGGACCCCGTGAGGTCACCTCAGGAGGAGGAGGTTGTGGAGCCCGTGAGGTCACCTCAGGAGGAGGAGGTTGTGGAGCCCGTGAGGTCACCTCAGGAGGAGGAGGTTGTGGAGCCCGTGAGGTCACCTCAGGAGGAGGTTGTGGACCCCGTGAGGTCACCTCAGGAGGAGGTTGTGGACCCCGTGAGGTCACCTCAGGAGGAGGTTGTGGACCCCGTGAGGTCACCTCAGGAGGAGGAGGTTGTGGACCCCGTGAGGTCACCTCAGGAGGAGGAGGTTGTGGACCCCGTGAGGTCACCTCAGGAGGAGGAGGTTGTGGACCCCGTGAGGTCACCTCAGGAGGAGGAGGTTGTGGACTCCGTGAGGTCACCTCAGGAGGAGGAGGTTGTGGACCCCGTGAGGTCACCTCAGGAGGAGGAGGTTGTGGACCCCGTGAGGTCACCTCAGGAGGAGGAGGTTGTGGAGCCCGTGAGGTCACCTCAGGAGGAGGAGGTTGTGGAGCCCGTGAGGTCACCTCAGGAGGAGGAGGTTGTGGACCCCGTGAGGTCACCTCAGGAGGAGGAGGTTGTGGACCCCGTGAGGTCACCTCAGGAGGAGGAGGTTGTGGACCCCGTGAGGTCACCTCAGGAGGAGGAGGTTGTGGACCCCGTGAGGTCACCTCAGGAGGAGGAGGTTGTGGACCCCGTGAGGTCACCTCAGGAGGAGGAGGTTGTGGACCCCGTGAGGTCACCTCAGGAGGAGGAGGTTGTGGACCCCGTGAGGTCACCTCAGGAGGAGGAGGTTGTGGACCCCGTGAGGTCACCTCAGGAGGAGGAGGTTGTGGACCCCGTGAGGTCACCTCAGGAGGAGGAGGTTGTGGACCCCGTGAGGTCACCTCAGGAGGAGGAGGTTGTGGACCCCGTGAGGTCACCTCAGGAGGAGGAGGTTGTGGACACCGTGATGTCATTCAGGAGGAGGAGGTTGTGGACCCCGTGAGGTCACCTCAGGAGGAGGAGGTTGTGGACCCCGTGAGGTCACCTCAGGAGGAGGAGGTTGTGGACACCGTGATGTCATTCAGGAGGAGGTTGTGGACCCCGTGAGGTCACCTCAGGAGGAGGAGGTTGTGGACACTGTGATGTCATTCAGGAGGAGGTTGTGGACCCCGTGATGTCATTCAGGAGGAGGCTGTGGATCCTCCTCTGCATGGCGAGCAGAGTCTCCTCCAGCCTGGACAAGTTCTTCTCCAAAATGGCGGCCGTGATCTGGCGGGCGTGTCCTGCAGTCCTGGTGTCGGCCATCTTGTCCTTCATGCTGTTGGTCACATGACACAACTTTCTTTATGATACCAATACTGCTCCCACACGATATCAGCAGCAACCCGTCATGCCTGTATTAGTATTTAGTGGTGTGGAATGTTGGAAGTGTTTGATGGAGTGAAGACAGAAGAACATTTATCATTAAGCAGCTGGAATGTTGTCTTTAAGTTGAAGTGGAGTGGTCATTGCTTTTTGTGGCCGCTTGGAGACTTTCTAAGAAGTCATTATTTGATACTTCTTTATATTCAATGATTATCACCTTATAGATATTGTGTTTTTAGATGTTAACCAGCTGTCCACTCTACTTGTATCGCACGTGATATCACACACAGTGACCGCACTGCAGGACTGCTTGTATCGCACATGATATAAGTAACCGCGCTGCAGGACTGCTTGTATCGCACATGATATCACACACAAAGTATGTGTGCTGCAGGACTGCCTGTATCGCACATGATCTCATAAGTAACCGCGCTGCAGGATTGCTTGTATCGCACATGATATCACACACAAAGTAAGTGCGCTGCAGGACCGCTTGTATCGCACATGATATCACACACAGTATGTGTGCTGCAGGACTGCTTGTATCGCACATGATATCACACACAAAGTAAGTGCGCTGCAGGACTGCTTGTATCGCACATGATATCACACACAAAGTATGTGTGCTGCAGGACTGCTTGTATCGCACATGATATCACACACAAAGTAAGTGCGCTGCAGGATTGCTTGTATCGCACATGATCTCACACACAAAGTAAGTGCGCTGCAGGACTGCTTGTATCGCACATGATATAAGTAACCGTGCTGCAGGACAGCTTGTATCGCACATGTTATCGCACATGATATCACACCCAAAGTAAGTGCGCTGCAGGACTGCTTGTATCGCACATGATATCACACACAAAGTATGTGTGCTGCAGGACTGCTTGTATCGCACATGATATCACACACAAAGTGACCGCGCTGCAGGACAGCTTGTATCGCACATGATATCACACACTTAGCAAGTGCGCTGCCGGCCTGCTTGTATCGCACATGATATCACACACTTAGCAAGTGCGCTACAGGACTGCTTGTATCGCACATGATAACACACACAAAGTAAGTGCGCTACAGGACTGCTTGTATCGCACATGATATCACACACAAAGTAACCGCGCTGCCGGCCTGCTTGTATCGCACATGATATCCCAGACAGTATCTCACCTGGTCAGCACCCCTGGCTCGGTGGAGTCCCTCCTTTGGTCTCCCAGAGAGACAAAGACCTGGTCCATCTTGCCCATGGCCTCCAGGGCAGTCTGGTGCTCGGTGACGATGGCGCGGACTTCCTCCCTGGCCTGCTGGCCCTGGTCCAGGTCGCTGGAAGAGACCAGGGTCTGCAGGGCCACCATGTTCTGCAGGACCAGCTGGCGGGATTTGGCCAGGTCTTGTGGACCGGCCATGTTGTCCCGGCAGCTGTGGGAGCTGGAGGGCAGCAGGAAGTGATGCGTGCAGTGGGGGGGCGGTGCCACCTGGGGGCTGTCTGCGGGGGGGAGGTGTGGGGGAGACCACCCTGAACCCCAACCAGCGTCCCAGTCCTGCTGGTCCACTTGTCCCGGGACCTCCAGGTCCAAAGACCAGGTCACCACAGGGAAGCAGAAGGCCAGCAGGAGGCAGCTCCGACTTATTGGACCCTGCACCATCTTAACACACACACACACACACACATGCACTTCTTTTACTATTATTTATTTACTATTATAGTATTTGCAATGATATTATTTATCTACTATTACATTATCTACATGACTATTTATTTAGTATTACACTATTAATATATTATGTATTATACTATTTATTTAGTATTATATTATAAATGTATTATTTATTTAGTATTATACTATTAATATTTTACTATTATATTTATTTAGTATTATACTATTAATATATTATTATACTATTATTATACTATTAATATATTATACAATTTATTTATTTTACTATTAATGTATTATATTCAGGCTGGCCTGGGAACGCCTCGGGATCCCCCGGGAAGAGCTAGACAAAGTGGCTGGGGAGAGAGAAGTCTGGGTTTCCCTGCTTAGGCTGTTGCCCCCGCGACCCGACCTCGGATAAGCGGAAGATGATGGATGGATGGATGGTATTATATTTATTTAGTATTGTACTATTAATATATTATACTATTTATTTAGTATTAAACTATTAATGTATTATATTTATTTAGTATTATACTATTAATGTATTATATTTATTTAGTATTATACTATTAATGTATTATATTTATTTAGTATTATACTATTAATTTATTATATTTATTTAGTATTATACTATTAATTTATTATATGTATTTAGTATCATACTATTAATGTATTGTTTATTATACTATTTATTTAGTATTATACTATTAATGTATTTATTATACTGTTTATATAGTATTATACTATTAATATATTATTTATTATACTATTTAGTATTATACTATTAATGTATTTATTATACTGTTCATATAGTATTATACTATTAATATATTATTTATTAAACTATTTATTATTATACTATTAATGTATTATACTATTCAGTTAGTATTATACTATAAATGTCTTATTTATTATACTATTTATTTAGTATTATACTATTAATTTATTATATTTATTTAGTATTATACTATTAATGTATTCATTATACTGTTTATGTAGTATTATACTATTAATATATTATTTATTATACTATTTATTTAATACTATACAATTAATGTATTATTTATTATACTATTAAGTATTATACTGTTAATGTAATATTCATTATACTATTTTTTTATTATTATTTTATTAATGTATTATTATATTTAGTATTATAATAATGTATTTTTATTTAGTATTATACTATTAATGTATTTATAATATTTATTTAGTATTATACTATTAATGTATTATTTATTATACTATTTATTTACTAGTTTCTATTGTACTATTTATTCATTTATTATTTACTATTCTAATATTTGTATTTACTATTATATTATTCCCTATTACTATTTATTTACTATGTATTTAGACTCCAGCACCCCCCATGACCCCAAATTTGACAAGCGGTAGAAAATGGATGGATGGATGTATTTATTATTATTATATTATTTAATAAATACTATTATGATATATTTAGTTACTATTCTATTACTATGCAGAATGATGTCATTAAAAGACCATTTAATGATTTATTCAATATTTTTATTTACAATTATACAATTTTTGCAACACTGTTTATTTCCTATTAAACCATTTCCGATTATAATATTTACTTACTATTATATGTTTTACTATTACTGTTTATTTACTTTCTTACTATTAATAGCCCTGTTAAAAATCTTAATAAAAATAATAACAAATGATGACATTACAGCTTTTAAACATCTCAGCCTGCAAGCTCAGATGAAGACTTCTTCATCTTCTTCTCCCATGAATAAGTCATACACATTATTAAGAACAATAATAATAATAGTAGTAGTAATGATAGTAGTTACAATAGTAATAATAATGCTGATAATAGTAGTAATAATGCTGATAATAGTAGTAATAATGCTGATAATAGTAGTAATAATGCTGATAATAGTAGTAATAATGCTGATAATAGTAATAATGTACTTTACCTTGTGAAGAAGGCCAGCCACAGAAAAGTGTTGAAGTCCTGCTCTGATCCTCGACTGCTGCCTGAAGTCATCGGAAACTATGAATGTTGCTGCTGCTCTCTGATTGGCTGCTGCACTCTCAACACCAACCTTCTCCCCGCACTACGGGAACAAAACAACCTTTTCCAGTAGAGTAGAGGGAACAATTAATACCTTCCCGAGTAGAGGAAGAGAAATAGCATTCTAAAGTAGAGTAGAGGAACAAAAACAACCTTTACAAGTACAGTAGAGGAACAAAAACAACCTATTTAAGTTGAGTAGACAAACAAAACAACCTTAAGTAGAGTGGAGGAACAAAATCAACCTTTTCAAGTACAGTGGAGGAACAAAAACAACCTTTTCAAGTAGAGTAGAGTAGAGGAACAAAAACAACCTTTTCAAGTTGAGTAGAGAAACAAAACAACCTTCTCAAGTAGAGTAGACGAACAAAATCAACCTTTTCAAGTACAGTGGAGGAACAAAAGCAACCTTCTCAAGTAGAGTAGAGGAACAAAAACATCCTTAAGTACAGTAGAGGAACAAAAACAACCCTTTCAAGTTGAGAAACAAAACAACCTTCTCAAGTAGAGTAGACGAACAAAATCAACCTTTTCAAGTACAGTGGAGGAACAAAAACAACCTTCTCAAGTAGAGTAGAGGAACAAAAACATCCTTAAGTACAGTAGAGGAACAAAAACAACCTTTTCAAGTTGAGTAGAGAAACAAAACAACATTCTCAAGTAGAGAAGACGAACAAAATCAACCTTTTCAAGGACAGTGGAGGAACAAAATCAACCTTAAGTAGAGTAGAGGAACAAAAACAACCTATTTAAGTTGAGTAGAGAAACAAAACAACCTTCTCAAGTAGTGGAACAAAATCAACCGTTTCAAGTACAGTGGAGGAACAAAAACAACCTTCTCGAGTAGAGGAACAAAAACATCCTTAAGTACAGTAGAGGAACAAAAACAACCTTTTCAAGTAGCGTAGACGAACAAAATCAGCCTTTTCAAGTACAGTGGAGGAACAAAAACAACCTACTCAAGAAGAATAGAGGAACAAAAACTACCTTCTCAAGTAGAGTAGACGAACAAAATCAACCTTTTCAAGTACAGTGGAGGAACAAAATCAATCTTTTCAACTACAGTGGAGGAACAAAAACAACCTTCTCAAGTAGAGTAGACGAACAATATCAACCTTTTCAAGTACAGTGGAGGAACAAAAACAACCTACTGAAGAAGAATAGAGGAACAAAAACTACCTTCTCAAGTAGAGGAGAGGAACAAAATCAACCTTTTCAAGTAAAGGAACAAAAACAACATTCCCAAGTAGAGTAGGGGGACAAAAACAACCTTTTCAAGTAAAGTAGAGCAACACAAACAGCATTCTCAAGTAAAGAAGAGGAACGAAAACAACATTTTCAAGTACAATAGAGGAACAAAAACAATCATCTCAAGTAAAGGAACAACAACAACAATCCCAAGTAGAGTAGAGGAAGAAAGAGAACCTTTTCATGTAGGTAAAGGAAGAAAAACAACATTCCCAAGTAGCGTAGAGGAAGAAAAATAACCTTTTCAGGTAAAGAACAGGTACAAAACAACCTTCTCAGGTAGAGGAAATAAAACAACCTTCCCATGTAAAGTTGAGGGACAAAAACAACCATGTCAAGTAAAGTAGAGGAACATAAACAATTTTGTCAAGTAAAATAGAGGAACATAAACAATCTTGTCAAGTAAAGTAGAGGAACAAAACAACCTTGTCGAGTAAAGTAGAGGAACAAAAACAAACCTGTCAAGTAAAGTAAAGGAACAGAAACAACCTTGTCAAGTGAAATAGAGGAACAAAAACAACCTTCTCAAGTAGAGTAGAGGAACAACAAGGATGTGAAGTCAGTAAGTAAGGAAGTCAGTAAGTAAATAAGTGAAGTCAGAAAGTAAGTAAGTGAAGTCAGCAAGTAAATAAGTGAAGTCAGTAAGTAAATAAGTGAAGTCAGAAAGTAAGTGAAGTCAGCAAGTAAATAAGTGAAGTCAGTAAGTAAATAAGTGAAGTCAGAAAGTAAGTGAAGTCAGCAAGTAAATAAGTGAAGTCAGTAAGTAAATAAGTGAAGTCAGCAAGTAAGTAAGGAAAGAAGTTAGTAAATAAAGGAGGTCAGTAAATAAGTAAGGGAAGTCAGCAAGTAAGAAAGTGAAGTCAGTAAGTACGTAAGTGAAGTCAGCAAGTAAGAAAGTAAGTAAGTGAAGTCAGTAAGTACGTAAGTGAAGTCAGCAAGTAAGAAAGTGAAGTCAGTAAATAAGTGAAGTCAGTAAATAAGTAAAGTCAGCAAATAAGTAAGTGAAGTCAGTAAGGAAGTAAGTGAAGTCAGCAAGTAAGAAATTAAGTAAGTGAAGTCAGCAAGTAAGTAAGGAAAGAAGTTAGTAAATAAAGGAGGTCAGTAAATAAGTAAGGGAAGTCAGCAAGTAAGAAAGTGAAGTCAGTAAATAAGTGAAGTCAGTAAATAAGTGAAGTCAGCAAATAAGTAAGTGAAGTCAGTAAGGAAGTAAGTGAAGTCAGCAAGTAAGAAATTAAGTAAGTGAAGTCAGTCAGTAAGTCAGTGAAGTCAGTAAGTAATTTAAGTGAAGTCAGCAAGTGAGTAAGTGAAGTCAGTCAGTAAGTAGGGAAGTAAGTGAAGTCAGTAAGTAAGTGAAGTCAGCAAGTGAGTAAGTGAAGTCAGTCAGTAAGTAGGGAAGTAAGTGAAGTCAGCAAGTGAAGTCAGTAAGTAAGAAAGTGAGGAAGTAAGAGTGTGTCCTTGTTTCCTGTGTGGAATGAAAATGTTCCAATGAGGTTTTTTTTCTCTTATTTTTTTTCCCAAGCAACTCAAGTTTTAATCCAAAGCTGCTGGAAGAATGTGACCTCACACAACTTGACTATTAACTACTACACCTTATCACACAACTTGACTACTAACTACTACATTTTATCACACAACTTGATTATTAACTACTACATCTCATCACACAACTTGACTATTGACTACTACATCTTATCACACAACTTGACTATTAACTACTACATTTTATCACACAACTTAACTACTAACTACTACATCTCATCACACAACTTGACTACTAACTACTACATCTTATCACACAACTTGACTACTAACTACTACATTTTATCACACAACTTGATTATTAACTACTACATCTCATCACACAACTTGACTATTGACTACTACATCTTATCACACAACTTGACTATTAACTACTACATTTTATCACACAACTTAACTACTAACTACTACATCTCATCACACAACTTGACTACTAACTACTACATCTTATCACACAAATTGACTATTAACTACTACATTTTATCACACAACTTGACTATTAACTACTACATCTCATCACACAACTTGACTACTAACTACTACATCTCATCACACAACTTGACTACTAACTACTACATCTTATCACACAACTTGACTACTAACTACTACATCTTATCACACAACTTGACTATTAACTACTACATCTTATCACACAACTTGACTATTAACTACTACATCTTATCACACAACTTGACTACTAACTACTACATCTTATCACACAACCTGACTACTAACTACTACATCTCATCACACAACTTGACTACTAACTACTACATCTTATCACACAACTTGACTACTAACTACTACATCTTATCACACAACTTGACTACTAACTACTACATCTCATCACACAACTTGACTACTAACTACTACATCTTATCACACAACTTGACTACTAACTACTACATCTTATCACACAACTTGACTACTAACTACTACATCTCATCACACAACTTGACTACTAACTACTACATCTTATCACACAACCTGACTACTAACTACTACATCTCATCACACAACTTGACTACTAACTACTACATCTTATCACACAACTTGACTACTAACTACTACATCTCATCACACAACTTGACTACTAACTACTACATCTTATCACACAACCTGACTACTAACTACTACATCTCATCACACAACTTGACTACTAACTACTACATCTTATCACACAACTTGACTACTAACTACTACATCTTATCACACAACCTGACTACTAACTACTACATCTCATCACACAACTTGACTACTAACTACTACATTTTATCACACAACTCGACTACTAACTACTACATCTCATCACACAACCTGACTACTAACTACTACATCTCATTACACAACTTGACTACTAACTACTACATTTTATCACACAACTCGACTACTAACTACTAACTACTACATCTCATCACACAACCTGACTACTAACTACTACATCTCATCACACAACTTGACTACTAACTACTACATCTTATCACACAACTTGACTACTAACTACTAACTACTACATCTCATACTTTATCCTCACATAACACACTTAGAATGTAAACCTAAACATAACACACATAGATCGTGAACATAAACATAATACACTTAGAATGTAAACATAAACAACACACTTAGAATGTAAACTTAAACATAACACTTAGAATGTAAACATAAACAACACACTTAGAATGTAAACATAAACATTACAATTAGAATGTAAACATAAACAACACACTTAGAATGTAAACATAAACATAATACACTTACAATGTAAACATAAACAACACACTTTGAATGTAAACATGAACATAACACACTTATAATGTAAACATAAACATAACACACTTAGAATGTAAACATAAACATAACACACTTGGAATGTAAACATAAACATAACACACTTGGAATGTAAACATAAACATAACACACTTAGAATGTAAACATAAACATAACACACTTAAAATGTAAACATAAACATAACACAATTAGAATGTAAACATAAACATAACACACTTGGAATGTAAACATAAACATAAAACACTTGGAATGTAAACATAAACATAACACACTTAGAATGTAAACATAAACATAACACACTTAGAATGTAAACATAAACAACACACTTCGAATGTAAACATAAACATAACACACTCAGAATGTAAACATAAACATAACACACTTAGAATGTAAACATAAACATAACACACTTAGAATGTAAACATGAACATAACACACTTAGAACGTGAACATGAACATAACACACTTACAATGTAAACATAAAAATAACACACTTACAATGTAAACATAAACAACACACTTCGAATGTAAACATAAACATAACACACTCAGAATGTAAACATAAACATAACACACTTAGAATGTAAACATAAACATAACACACTTAGAATGTAAACATAAACATAACACACTTACAATGTAAACATAAAAATAACACACTTACAATGTAAACATAAACAACACACTTCGAATGTAAACATGAACATAACACACTTAGAATGTAAACATAAACATAACACACTTAGAATGTAAACATAAACATAACACACTTAGAATGTAAACATTGATAAACAACACGTGTAGCAGACACTTGATTAGGTACACCCGCTATTAACTTCCACGCCGCTTCATATTCATTCTTTCAAAGTAAAGTTGCAACTTCATTACAAGTCATTTCATTCTTTCAAAGTAAAGTTTCACCTTCATTAAGTTATTTCCTTCTTTCAAAGTAAAGTTTCCCCTTCATTACAAGTCATTTCCGCGTCAAAAGTCGGCAGTCAACATATTTGGTTGCGGCAAAGACAAACTTTTAGAATGAAAAGAAAAGTAAGGAAAGCGTTTCCGGTGCCGAGGTGTGCAACAGTGACATCCGGCGGCGAAGCCTCGAAGCTGCCTGAGGGTTTTCGTTCTCAAATATTACTTTTTTAATACCAAACTTATTACGATAAAAAAAAAAGCATAAATAAAAAAGAAGCTCTTAAAAAAAAAAAAACTTTTCCTTTATTTTATTTCGATGTGCGCATGCGCTGGATCCCAATCCGACGGTGCCACCTCCACTCGTCCACGGAGCTCCTCCCCCCCCGGCCCCCTCCGTCCCAGCCCGCCACCGCCACCCGGCTCTGTTGGACCGGACCGGAGCGACTCGGACTCGGACTAGGACTCGGACTCGGTGTGGAGTGGAACATCCGCTGCAGCATGGCGTCTGACGGCGTGGACGAGCGATCCCCGCTGCTGGCCACCCCTACCCCGCTGGAGCCCAGTCCCGCAGGTAAACACGCACTAGACACTACATACTACATACTACACACTAGGTACTAGGTACTAAGTTGCTAGACCCAGCTAGGACCATGGTTTAGTACTGGTGGGCGGAGTCCGGACTGTGAGAACTGGACCAGAGAGTCCTGAGGAGAGAGAGAGAGAGAGAGAGAGGCCTGCAATAATAACACTAATGTGCTTCATCACGAGCACACTAGGATGCTTACTAGCACACTTACTAGCACACTTACTAGTACACTTAGCCTACTAGGATGCTTAGCCTACTAGGACGCTTACTAGCACACTTAGCCTACTAGGATGCTTAGCCTACTAGGACACTTACTAACACACTTAGCCTACTAGGATGCTTAGCCTACTAGGACACTTACTAGCACACTTAGCCTACTAGGTTGCTTATTAGGACGTGTACTAGCACACTTAGCCTACTAGGACACTAACTAGCACACTTAGGCTACTAGGTTGCTTATTAGGACGTGTACTAGCACACTTAGCCTACTAGGACACTAACTAAGACACATACCAGCACACTTAGCCTACTAGGATGCTTAGCCTACTAGGACACTTACTAACACACTTAGCCTACTAGGATGCTTAGCCTACTAGGACACTTACTAGCACACTTAGCCTACTAGGTTGCTTATTAGGACGTGTACTAGCACACTTAGCCTACTAGGACACTAACTAGCACACTTAGGCTACTAGGTTGCTTATTAGGACGTGTACTAGCACACTTAGCCTACTAGGACACTAACTAAGACACATACCAGCACACTTAGCCTACTAGGATGCTTAGCCTACTAGGACACTTACTAACACACTTAGCCTACTAGGATGCTTAGCCTACTAGGACACTTACTAGCACACTTAGCCTACTAGGTTGCTTATTAAGACGTGTACTAGCACACTTAGCCTACTAGGACACAAACTAGAACACTTAGGCTACTAGGTTGCTTATTAGGACGTGTACTAGCACACTTAGCCTACTAGGACACTAACTAGGACACATACCAGCACACTTACTAGCACACTTAGCCTACTAGGATGCTTAGCCTACTAGGATGCTTAGCCTACTAGGACACTTACTAGCACACTTAGCCTACTAGGAGGCTTAGCCTACTAGGACACTTACTAGCACACTTAGCCTACTAGGTTGCTTACTAGGACGGTACTAGCACACTTAGCCTACTAGGACACTTACTAGCACACTTAGCCTACTGGGATGCTTTCTAGGACGCGTACTAGTAAACTTAGCCTACGAGGATGCTTAGCCTACCAAGATACTAAGTAGTACACTTAGCCTACTAAGATGCTATCAAGGACGCGTACTATCACACTTAATCTACTAGGACGCTTACTAGCACACTTTCTAGCACACTTAGCGACTAGGATGCTTACTCGGACGTGTATTAGCACACTTAGCCTACTAGGACTCTTACTAAGACACTTACTAGGACACATACCAGCACACTTAGCCTACTAGGATGCTTACTCGGATGCGTACTAGCACACTTAGCCATTAGGATGCTTAGCCTACTAGGACACTTACTAAGACACTTTCTAGGACACTTACTAGCACACTTAGCCTACTAGGATGCTTACTAGGATGCGTACTAGAACACTTAGCCACTAGGATGCTTAGCCTACTAGGACACGTACTAGCACACTTTGCTTACTAGGAGGCTTACTAAGACACTTACTAGCACACTTAGCCTAGTAGAATGCCTACTAGGATGCTTACTAGGATGCGTACTAACACACTTAGCATACTTGAATGCTTAGCCTACTAAGACACTTACTAGCATACTTCGCCTACTAGGATGCGTACTAGCACATTTAGCCTACTAGAACATTTACTAGCACTTTTAGCCTGCTAGGACACTTACTAGCCCACTTAGCCTACTAGGATGCTAACTACAATGCGTACTAGCACACTTAGCCTACTAGTATGCTTAGCCTACTAAGACACTTACTAGCACACTTAGCCTACTAGGATGCTTACTAGGACGCATACTAGCACACTTAGCCTACTAGGACACTTACTAGCACACTTAGCCTTCTAGGAAACTTACTAAGACACTTACTAGGACACTTACTAGCACACTTACCAGCACACTTAGCCTAATAGGACACTTACTAGCACATTTAGCCTACTAGGATGCGTAATAACACACTTAGCCTACTAGGACACTTACTACCACACTTAGCCTGCTAGGACACTTACTAGCACACTTAGCATACTAGGATGCTAACTACAATGCGTACAAGCACACTTAGCCTACTAGTATGCTTAGCCTACTAAGACACTTACTAGCACACTTAGCCCACTAGGATGCTTACTAGGACGCATACTAGCACACTTAGCCTACTAGGACACTTACTAGCACACTTAGCCTTCTAGGAAACTTACTAAGACACTTACTAGGACACTTACTAGCACACTTACTAGCACACTTAGCCTAATAGGACACTTACTAGCACATTTAGCCTACTAGGATGCTTACTAGGATGCGTAATAACACACTTAGCCTACTAGGACACTTACTACCACACTTAGCCTGCTAGGACACTTACTAGCACACTTAGCATACTAGGATGCTAACTACAATGCGTACAAGCACACTTAGCCTACTAGTATGCTTAGCCTACTAAGACACTTACTAGCACACTTAGCCCACTAGGATGCTTACTAGGACGCATACTAGCACACTTAGCCTACTAGGACACTTACTAGCACACTTAGCCTTCTAGGAAACTTACTAAGACACTTACTAGCACACTTACTAGCACACTTACTAGCACACTTAGCCTACTAGGACACTTACTAGCACATTTAGCCTACTAGGATGCTTACTAGGATGCGTACTACCACACTGAGCCTACTAGGACACTTACTACCACACTTAGCCTGCTAGGAAACTTACTAGCACACTTAGCATACTAGGATGCTTAACGTAGTAGGGCACTCACTAGCACATTTAGCTTACTAGGACTAGGACTCTCCCTAGGACTGCGACTAATGCGATGGTCATGTGAGCAGTCACATGACCAACGCACACATAATGAATGATATCATCCACGACCCTGTATCTGACCTGCGGCAGCCTCCTGCTTTGAAGACACCATTGTTGTTGTTCTGGCTCCGCCCCCTGGCTCACGGCGAGGCTGGTCACATGATGTCACGAGCTGTGATGGAGAGAAGGTCTGAGAAAGAATACTCGCGTCCAGGAAAGAAATAGTCATAGAAAATAGTATAATTGTAAATAATATTATTGAACAGTAAATACATGACACTATAGTAATAGTAAGTAATAGAATCGTAACTAAATAGCGTAATAGTATTTAATAAATAGTATAATAATAATAAGTACAGAGTAAATAAATAGTAATATGGAATAATATAATAGTAAATACAAATATTAGAAAAGTAACAAATAAATAGATAAATAAATAGTAAAATAGTAACTAGTAAATAAATAGTATAAGAAATAATACATTAATAGTATAATACCATAAAAATAGTATAATAAATAATACATTAATAGTATAATTCTAAATAAATAGTGTAATAGATAATATATCAATAGTATAATACTAACTGCGATGAGGTGGCGACTTGTCCAGGGTGTACCCCGCCTTCCGCCCGATTGTAGCTGAGATAGGCGCCAGCGCCCCCCGCGACCCCGAAAGGGAATAAGCGGTAGAAAATGGATGGATGGAGTATAATACTAAATAAATAGTGTAATAAATAATATATTAATAGTATAATACTAAATAACTACATTAATAAATAATATATTAATAGTATAATACTAAAATAATATATCAATAGTATAATACTAAATAAATAGTGTAATAAATAATATATTAATAGTATAATACTAAATAACTACATTAATAAATAATATATTAATAGTATAATACTAAATAAATAGTCATGCAAATAATGGACATGGACCTGACATTGATCTGACATCTACTTTACATGTGATGGATGATGACATGGATGATGTCATTCACATACTTCACATGTGACGGATGATGTCATTCACATACTTTACATGTGATGGATGATGACATGGATGATGTCATTCACATACTTCACATGTGACGGATGATGTCATTCACATACTTTACATGTGATGGATGATGACATGGATGATGTCATTCACATACTTCACATGTGACGGATGATGTCATTCACATACTTTACATGTGATGGATGATGACATGGATGATGTCATTCACATACTTTACATGTGACGGATGATGTCATTCACATACTTTACATGTGATGGATGCTGACATGGATGATGTCATTCACATACTTCACATGTGACGGATGATGTCATTCACATACTTTACATGTGATGGATGATGACATGGATGATGTCATTCACATACTTCACATGTGACGGATGATGTCATTCACATACTTTACATGTGATGGATGATGTCATTCACATACTTTACATGTGATGGATGATGACATGGATGATGTCATTCACATACTTCACATGTGACGGATGATGACATGGATGATGTCATTCACATACTTTACATGTGATGGATGCTGACATGGATGATGTCATTCACATACTTTACATGTGATGGATGATGTCATGGATGATGTCATTCACATACTTCACATGTGATGGATGCTGACATGGATGATGTCATTCACATACTTTACATGTGATGGACGCTGACATGGATGATGTCATTCACATACTTTACATGTGACGGATGATGTAATTCACATACTTTACATGTGACGGATGCTGACATGGATGATGTCATTCACATACTTTACATGTGATGGATGCTGACATGGATGATGTCATTCACATACTTTACATGTGATGGATGATGTCATGGATGATGTCATTCACATACTTCACATGTGATGGATGCTGACATGGATGATGTCATTCACATACTTTACATGTGATGGATGCTGACATGGATGATGTCATTCACATACTTCACATGTGATGGATGATGTCATTCACATACTTCACATGACTTGGATGATGTCATTCACATACTGCACATGTGATGGATGATGACATGGATGATGTCATTCACATACTTTACATGTGATGGATGCTGACATGGATGATGTCATTCACATACTTTACATGTGATGGATGATGACATGGATGATGTCATTCACATACTTTACATGTGATGGATGATGACATGGATGATGTCATTCACATACTGCACATGTGATGGATGATGACATGGATGATGTCATTCACATACTTTACATGTGATGGATGATGACATGGATGATGTCATTCACATACTGCACATGTGATGGATGATGACATGGATGATGTCATTCACATACTTTACATGTGATGGATGATGACATGGATGATGTCATTCACATACTTCACATGTGACGGATGATGTCATTCACATACTTTACGTGTGATGGATGATGACATGGATGATGTCATTCACATACTTCACATGTGACGGATGATGTCATTCACATACTTTACATGTGATGGATGATGACATGGATGATGTCATTCACATACTTCACATGTGACGGATGATGTCATTCACATACTTTACATGTGATGGATAATGACATGGATGATGTCATTCACATACTTTACATGTGACGGATGATGTCATTCACATACTTTACATGTGATGGATGATGACATGGATGATGTCATTCACATACTTCACATGTGACGGATGATGTCATTCACATACTTTACATGTGATGGATGATGACATGGATGATGTCATTCACATACTTCACATGTGACGGATGATGTCATTCACATACTTTACATGTGATGGATGATGTCATTCATATACTTTACATGTGATGGATGATGTCATTCACATACTTTACATGTGATGGATGATGACATGGATGATGTTATTCACATACTTCACATGTTACGGATGATGACATGGATGATGTCATTCACATACTTTACATGTGATGGATGATGTCATTCACATACTTTACATGTGATGGATGATGTCATGGATGATGTCATTCACATACTTTACATGTGACGGATGATGACATGGATGATGTCATTCACATACTTTACATGTGATGGATGATGACATGGATGATGTCATTCACATACTTTACATGTGATGGATGATGTCATGGATGATGTCATTCACATACTTTACATGTGATGGATGATGTCATGGATGATGTCATTCACATACTTTACATGTGACGGATGATGACATGGATGATGTCATTCACATACTTTACATGTGATGGATGCTGACATGGATGATGTCATTCACATACTTTACATGTGATGGATGCTGACATGGATGATGTCATTCACATACTTTATATGTGATGGATGCTGACATGGATGATGTCATTCACATACTTTACATGTGATGGATGCTGATATGGATGATGTCATTCACATACTTTACATGTGACGGATGATGTCATTCACATACTTTACATGTGATGGATGCTGACATGGATGATGTCATTCACATACTTCACATGTGATGGATGATGTCATGAATGATGTCATTCACATACTTTACATGTGACGGATGATGTCATTCACATACTTCACATGTGATGGATGATGACATGGATGATGTCATTCACATACTTTACATGTGATGGATGATGTCATGGATGATGTCATTCACATACTTCACATGTGATGGATGCTGACATGGATGATGTCATTCACATACTTTACATGTGATGGATGCTGACATGGATGATGTCATTCACATACTTTACATGTGACGGATGATGTCATTCACATACTTTACATGTGATGGATGCTGACATGGATGATGTCATTCACATACTTTACATGTGATGGATGCTGACATGGATGATGTCATTCACATACTTCACATGTGATGGATGATGTCATGGATGATGTCATTCACATACTTTACATGTGACGGATGCTGACATGGATGATGTCATTCACATACTTTACATGTGACGGATGATGTCATTCACATACTTTACATGTGATGGATGCTGACATGGATGATGTCATTCACATACTTTACATGTGATGGATGCTGACATGGATGATGTCATTCACATACTTCACATGTGATGGATGATGTCATGGATGATGTCATTCACATACTTTACATGTGACGGATGATGTCATTCACATACTTCACATGTGATGGATGAATACATGGATGATGTCATTCACATACTTTACATGTGATGGATGAATACATGGATGATGTCATTCACATACTTCACATGTGATGGATGCTGACATGGATGATGTCATTCACATACTTTACATGTGACGGATGATGTCATTCACATACTTCACATGTGATGGATGATGACATGGATGATGTCATTCACATACTTCACATGTGACGGATGATGTCATTCACATACTTTACATGTGATGGATGATGACATGGATGATGTCATTCACATACTTTACATGTGACGGATGATGTCATTCACATACTTCACATGTGATGGATGATGACATGGATGATGTCATTCACATACTTTACATGTGATGGATGATGTCATGGATGATGTCATTCACATACTTCACATGTGATGGATGCTGACATGGATGATGTCATTCACATACTTTACATGCCATGGGGCGGTATAGCTCGGTTGGTAGAGCGGCCATGTCAGCAACTTGAGGGTTGCAGGTTCGATTCCCACTTCCGCCATCCTAGTCACTGCCGTTGTGTCCGTGAGCAAGACACTTTACCCACCTGCTCCCAGTGCCACCCACACTGCTTTAAATGTAACTTAGATATTGGGTTTCACTATGTAAAGCGCTTTGAGTCACTAGAGAAAAGCGCTATATAAATATAATTCACTTCACTTCACTACACATGTGATGGATGCTGACATGGATGATGTCATTCACATACTTTACATGTGACGGATGATGTCATTCACATACTTTACATGTGATGGATGCTGACATGGATGATGTCATTCACATACTTTACATGTGATGGATGCTGACATGGATGATGTCATTCACATACTTCACATGTGATGGATGATGTCATGGATGATGTCATTCACATACTTCACATGTGATGGATGCTGACATGGATGATGTCATTCACATACTTTACATGTGATGGATGCTGACATGGATGATGTCATTCACATACTTTACATGTGACGGATGATGTCATTCACATACTTTACATGTGATGGATGCTGACATGGATGATGTCATTCACATACTTTACATGTGATGGATGATGACATGGATGATGTCATTCACATACTTCACATGTGATGGATGATGTCATGGATGATGTCATTCACATACTTTACATGTGACGGATGATGTCATTCACATACTTCACATGTGATGGATGATGACATGGATGATGTCATTCACATACTTCACATGTCATGGATGATGTCATTCACATACTTTACATGTGATGGATGCTGACATGGATGATGTCATTCACATACTTTACATGTGATGGATGATGACATGGATGATGTCATTCACATACTTCACATGTGATGGATGATGTCATGGATGATGTCATTCACATACTTTACATGTGACGGATGATGTCATTCACATACTTCACATGTGATGGATGATGACATGGATGATGTCATTCACATACTTCACATGTGATGGATGATGTCATTCACATACTTCACATGTCATGGATGATGACATGGATGATGTCATTGCACGTTGAAAGGTGGCTGCTGACACATGAGCTCAGCAAACAAACGAGGACAACATTATTGTGCCCCCTCCCCCACTTACAGCAGAACTACCTCCCCCTTACACGGCCATCGCCAGCCCGGACGCGAGCGGCGTGCCGGTCATCAACTGCCGCGTGTGCCAGTCTCTGATCCAGCTGGACGGCAAGCTGCACCAGCACGTGGTCAAGTGCACGCTCTGCAACGAGGCCACCGTGAGTCCACTTCCTCTTTCTTCTTCTTCTTCTTCTTCCTGGCCTCACCATGCCCACTTCCTGCAGCCCATCAAGAACCCGCCCACGGGGAAGAAGTACGTGAGGTGTCCCTGCAACTGCCTGCTCATCTGCAAAGACACGTCCAGGAGGATAGGATGTCCTCGGCCCAACTGGTAGGGGGCTCCGCGTGGCTGTAGGCAACCTCCTGGTGTAGTCCGGCACGTTACAAGTGTGATCACGCCTGGCATGACTCAGCACCTTGCTTCCTAGTTTCCACTTTCTCACGCATGAGCAGAAAGTTACTTTCACTTTCACTTTCCCGCCTGACAGCAGACGCATCATCAACCTGAGCCCCGTGGTGGTCGTCCCTGAGGAGCAGCCCGCCCAGCCTGCCCTGCCCGCCATGTCTGCCATGTCTGCCCTGCCCCTGCAGGCTGAGGGCACGCGGGTGGTCTGTGGGCACTGCACCAACACTTTCCTCGTACGTAAACAAACACTTTCCTCGTACGTAAACAAACACTTTCCTCCTACGTAAACAAACACTTTCCTCGTATGTAAACAAACACTTTCCTCCTACGTAAACAAACACTTTCCTCGTATGTAAACAAACACTTTTTTACGTAAACAAACACTTTCCTCCTACGTAAACAAACACTTTCCTCCTACGTAAACAAACACTTTCCTCGTATGTAAACAAACACTTTTTTACGTAAACAAACACTTTCCTCCTACGTAAACAAACACTTTCCTCCTATGTAAACAAACACTTTCCTCCTATGTAAACAAACACTTTCCTCCTACGTAAACAAACACTTTCCTCGTATGTAAACAAACACTTTCCTCCTACGTAAACAAACACTTTCCTCCTACATAAACAAACACTTTCCTTCTACGTAAACAAACACTTTCCTCCTACGTAAACAAACACTTTCCTCCTACGTACACAAACACTTTCCTCGTACGTAAACAAACACTTTCCTCCTACGTAAACAAACACTTTCCTTGTATGTAAACAAACACTTTCCTCCTACGTAAACAAACACTTTCCTTGTATGTAAACAAACACTTTCCTCCTACATAAACAAACACTTTCCTTCTACGTAAACAAACACTTTCCTCCTACGTAAACAAACACTTTCCTCCTACGTAAACAAACACTTTCCTTGTATGTAAACAAACACTTTCCTCCTACGTAAACAAACACTTTCCTTGTATGTAAACAAACACTTTCCTCCTACGTAAACAAACACTTTCCTCCTACGTAAACAAACACTTTCCTCCTACGTAAACAAACACTTTCCTCCTACGTAAACAAACACTTTCCTCCTACGTAAACAAACACTTTCCTCCTACGTAAACAAACACTTTCCTCGTATGTAAACAAACACTTTCCTCCTACGTAAACAAACACTTTCCTCCTACATAAACAAACACTTTCCTTCTACGTAAACAAACACTTTCCTCCTACGTAAACAAACACTTTCCTCCTACGTACACAAACACTTTCCTCGTACGTAAACAAACACTTTCCTCCTACGTAAACAAACACTTTCCTCGTACGTAAACAAACACTTTCCTCCTACGTAAACAAACACTTTCCTTGTATGTAAACAAACACTTTCCTCCTACATAAACAAACACTTTCCTTCTACGTAAACAAACACTTTCCTCCTACGTAAACAAACACTTTCCTCCTACGTAAACAAACACTTTCCTTGTATGTAAACAAACACTTTCCTCCTACGTAAACAAACACTTTCCTTGTATGTAAACAAACACTTTCCTCCTACGTAAACAAACACTTTCCTCCTACGTAAACAAACACTTTCCTCCTACGTAAACAAACACTTTCCTCCTACGTAAACAAACACTTTCCTCCTACGTAAACAAACACTTTCCTCCTACGTAAACAAACACTTTCCTCCTACGTAAACAAACACTTTCCTCCTACGTAAACAAACACTTTCCTCCTACATAAACAAACACTTTCCTCCTACGTAAACAAACATTTTCCTCCTATGTAAACAAACACTTTCCTCCTACGTAAACAAACACTTTCCTCGTATGTAAACAAACACTTTCCTCGTACGTAAACAAACACTTTCCTCCTACGTAAACAAACACTTTCCTCGTATGTAAACAAACACTTTCCTCCTACGTAAACAAACACTTTCCTCCTACGTAAACAAACACTTTCCTCCTATGTAAACAAACACTTTCCTCCTACGTAAACAAACACTTTCCTCCTACATAAACAAACACTTTCCTCCTACGTAAACAAACACTTTCCTCGTATGTAAACAAACACTTTCCTCCTACGTAAACAAACACTTTCCTCCTATGTAAACAAACACGTTCCTCCTACGTAAACAAACACTTTCCTCCTACGTAAACAAACACTTTCCTCCTACATAAACAAACACTTTCCTCCTACATAAACAAACACTTTCCTCCTACGTAAACAAACATTTTCCTCCTATGTAAACAAACACTTTCCTCCTACGTAAACAAACACTTTCCTCGTATGTAAACAAACACTTTCCTCGTACGTAAACAAACACTTTCCTCCTACGTAAACAAACACTTTCCTCGTATGTAAACAAACACTTTCCTCCTACGTAAACAAACACTTTCCTCCTATGTAAACAAACACTTTCCTCCTATGTAAACAAACACTTTCCTCCTATGTAAACAAACACTTTCCTCCTACGTAAACAAACACTTTCCTCCTACGTAAACAAACACTTTCCTCCTACGTAAACAAACACTTTCCTCCTACGTACACAAACACTTTCCTCCTACATAAACAAACACTTTCCTTCTACGTAAACAAACACTTTCCTCCTACGTAAACAAACACTTTCCTCCTACGTACACAAACACTTTCCTCGTACGTAAACAAACACTTTCCTCCTACGTAAACAAACACTTTCCTTGTATGTAAACAAACACTTTCCTCCTACGTAAACAAACACTTTCCTTGTATGTAAACAAACACTTTCCTCCTACATAAACAAACACTTTCCTTCTACGTAAACAAACACTTTCCTCCTACGTAAACAAACACTTTCCTCCTACGTAAACAAACACTTTCCTTGTATGTAAACAAACACTTTCCTCCTACGTAAACAAACACTTTCCTTGTATGTAAACAAACACTTTCCTCCTACGTAAACAAACACTTTCCTCCTACGTAAACAAACACTTTCCTCCTACGTAAACAAACACTTTCCTCCTACGTAAACAAACACTTTCCTCCTACGTAAACAAACACTTTCCTCCTACGTAAACAAACACTTTCCTCCTACGTAAACAAACACTTTCCTCCTACATAAACAAACACTTTCCTCCTACGTAAACAAACATTTTCCTCCTATGTAAACAAACACTTTCCTCCTACGTAAACAAACACTTTCCTCGTATGTAAACAAACACTTTCCTCGTACGTAAACAAACACTTTCCTCCTACGTAAACAAACACTTTCCTCGTATGTAAACAAACACTTTCCTCCTACGTAAACAAACACTTTCCTCCTACGTAAACAAACACTTTCCTCCTATGTAAACAAACACTTTCCTCCTACGTAAACAAACACTTTCCTCCTACATAAACAAACACTTTCCTCCTACGTAAACAAACACTTTCCTCGTATGTAAACAAACACTTTCCTCCTACGTAAACAAACACTTTCCTCCTATGTAAACAAACACGTTCCTCCTACGTAAACAAACACTTTCCTCCTACGTAAACAAACACTTTCCTCCTACATAAACAAACACTTTCCTCCTACATAAACAAACACTTTCCTCCTACGTAAACAAACATTTTCCTCCTATGTAAACAAACACTTTCCTCCTACGTAAACAAACACTTTCCTCGTATGTAAACAAACACTTTCCTCGTACGTAAACAAACACTTTCCTCCTACGTAAACAAACACTTTCCTCGTATGTAAACAAACACTTTCCTCCTACGTAAACAAACACTTTCCTCCTATGTAAACAAACACTTTCCTCCTATGTAAACAAACACTTTCCTCCTATGTAAACAAACACTTTCCTCCTACGTAAACAAACACTTTCCTCCTATGTAAACAAACACTTTCCTCCTACGTAAACAAACACTTTCCTCCTACATAAACAAACATTTTCCTCCTACGTAAACAAACATTTTCCTCCTATGTAAACAAACACTTTCCTCCTATGTAAACAAACACTTTCCTCCTACGTAAACAAACACTTTCCTCGTATGTAAACAAACACTTTCCTCGTACGTAAACAAACACTTTCCTCCTACGTAAACAAACACTTTCCTCGTATGTAAACAAACACTTTCCTCCTACGTAAACAAACACTTTCCTCCTATGTAAACAAACACTTTCCTCCTATGTAAACAAACACTTTCCTCCTATGTAAACAAACACTTTCCTCCTACGTAAACAAACACTTTCCTCCTATGTAAACAAACACTTTCCTCCTACGTAAACAAACACTTTCCTCCTACGTAAACAAACACTTTCCTCCTACGTAAACAAACACTTTCCTCCTACGTAAACAAACACTTTCCTCCTACGTAAACAAACACTTTCCTCCTACGTAAACAAACACTTTCCTCCTACGTAAACAAACACTTTCCTCCTACGTAAACAAACACTTTCCTCCTACATAAACAAACACTTTCCTCCTACGTAAACAAACATTTTCCTCCTATGTAAACAAACACTTTCCTCCTACGTAAACAAACACTTTCCTCGTATGTAAACAAACACTTTCCTCGTACGTAAACAAACACTTTCCTCCTACGTAAACAAACACTTTCCTCGTATGTAAACAAACACTTTCCTCCTACGTAAACAAACACTTTCCTCGTATGTAAACAAACACTTTTTTACGTAAACAAACACTTTCCTCCTACGTAAACAAACACTTTCCTCCTACGTAAACAAACACTTTCCTCGTATGTAAACAAACACTTTTTTACGTAAACAAACACTTTCCTCCTACGTAAACAAACACTTTCCTCCTATGTAAACAAACACTTTCCTCCTATGTAAACAAACACTTTCCTCCTACGTAAACAAACACTTTCCTCGTATGTAAACAAACACTTTCCTCCTACGTAAACAAACACTTTCCTCCTACATAAACAAACACTTTCCTCCTACGTACACAAACACTTTCCTCGTACGTAAACAAACACTTTCCTCCTACGTACACAAACACTTTCCTCGTACGTAAACAAACACTTTCCTCCTACGTAAACAAACACTTTCCTTGTATGTAAACAAACACTTTCCTCCTACGTAAACAAACACTTTCCTTGTATGTAAACAAACACTTTCCTCCTACATAAACAAACACTTTCCTTCTACGTAAACAAACACTTTCCTCCTACGTAAACAAACACTTTCCTCCTACGTAAACAAACACTTTCCTTGTATGTAAACAAACACTTTCCTCCTACGTAAACAAACACTTTCCTTGTATGTAAACAAACACTTTCCTCCTACGTAAACAAACACTTTCCTCCTACGTAAACAAACACTTTCCTCCTACGTAAACAAACACTTTCCTCCTACGTAAACAAACACTTTCCTCCTACGTAAACAAACACTTTCCTCCTACGTAAACAAACACTTTCCTCCTACGTAAACAAACACTTTCCTCCTACGTAAACAAACACTTTCCTCCTACATAAACAAACACTTTCCTCCTACGTAAACAAACATTTTCCTCCTATGTAAACAAACACTTTCCTCCTACGTAAACAAACACTTTCCTCGTATGTAAACAAACACTTTCCTCGTACGTAAACAAACACTTTCCTCCTACGTAAACAAACACTTTCCTCGTATGTAAACAAACACTTTCCTCCTATGTAAACAAACACTTTCCTCCTACGTAAACAAACACTTTCCTCCTATGTAAACAAACACTTTCCTCCTACGTAAACAAACACTTTCCTCCTACATAAACAAACACTTTCCTCCTACGTAAACAAACACTTTCCTCGTATGTAAACAAACACTTTCCTCCTACGTAAACAAACACTTTCCTCCTATGTAAACAAACACGTTCCTCCTACGTAAACAAACACTTTCCTCCTACGTAAACAAACACTTTCCTCCTACATAAACAAACACTTTCCTCCTACATAAACAAACACTTTCCTCCTACGTAAACAAACATTTTCCTCCTATGTAAACAAACACTTTCCTCCTACGTAAACAAACACTTTCCTCGTATGTAAACAAACACTTTCCTCGTACGTAAACAAACACTTTCCTCCTACGTAAACAAACACTTTCCTCGTATGTAAACAAACACTTTCCTCCTACGTAAACAAACACTTTCCTCCTATGTAAACAAACACTTTCCTCCTATGTAAACAAACACTTTCCTCCTATGTAAACAAACACTTTCCTCCTACGTAAACAAACACTTTCCTCCTATGTAAACAAACACTTTCCTCCTACGTAAACAAACACTTTCCTCCTACATAAACAAACACTTTCCTCCTACGTAAACAAACATTTTCCTCCTATGTAAACAAACACTTTCCTCCTATGTAAACAAACACTTTCCTCCTACGTAAACAAACACTTTCCTCGTATGTAAACAAACACTTTCCTCGTACGTAAACAAACACTTTCCTCCTACGTAAACAAACACTTTCCTCGTATGTAAACAAACACTTTCCTCCTACGTAAACAAACACTTTCCTCCTATGTAAACAAACACTTTCCTCCTATGTAAACAAACACTTTCCTCCTATGTAAACAAACACTTTCCTCCTACGTAAACAAACACTTTCCTCCTATGTAAACAAACACTTTCCTCCTACGTAAACAAACACTTTCCTCCTACGTAAACAAACACTTTCCTCCTACGTAAACAAACACTTTCCTCCTACGTAAACAAACACTTTCCTCCTACGTAAACAAACACTTTCCTCCTACGTAAACAAACACTTTCCTCCTACGTAAACAAACACTTTCCTCCTACGTAAACAAACACTTTCCTCCTACATAAACAAACACTTTCCTCCTACGTAAACAAACATTTTCCTCCTATGTAAACAAACACTTTCCTCCTACGTAAACAAACACTTTCCTCGTATGTAAACAAACACTTTCCTCGTACGTAAACAAACACTTTCCTCCTACGTAAACAAACACTTTCCTCGTATGTAAACAAACACTTTCCTCCTACGTAAACAAACACTTTCCTCCTATGTAAACAAACACTTTCCTCCTACGTAAACAAACACTTTCCTCCTACATAAACAAACACTTTCCTCCTACGTAAACAAACACTTTCCTCGTATGTAAACAAACACTTTCCTCCTACGTAAACAAACACTTTCCTCCTATGTAAACAAACACTTTCCTCCTACGTAAACAAACACTTTCCTCCTACATAAACAAACACTTTCCTCCTACGTAAACAAACACTTTCCTCGTATGTAAACAAACACTTTCCTCCTACGTAAACAAACACTTTCCTCCTACGTAAACAAACACTTTCCTCCTACGTAAACAAACACTTTCCTCCTACGTAAACAAACACTTTCCTCCTACATAAACAAACACTTTCCTCCTACATAAACAAACACTTTCCTCCTACGTAAACAAACATTTTCCTCCTATGTAAACAAACACTTTCCTCCTACGTAAACAAACACTTTCCTCGTATGTAAACAAACACTTTCCTCGTATGTAAACAAACACTTTCCTCGTACGTAAACAAACACTTTCCTCCTACGTAAACAAACACTTTCCTCGTATGTAAACAAACACTTTCCTCCTACGTAAACAAACACTTTCCTCCTATGTAAACAAACACTTTCCTCCTATGTAAACAAACACTTTCCTCCTATGTAAACAAACACTTTCCTCCTACGTAAACAAACACTTTCCTCCTATGTAAACAAACACTTTCCTCCTACGTAAACAAACACTTTCCTCCTACATAAACAAACACTTTCCTCCTACGTAAACAAACATTTTCCTCCTATGTAAACAAACACTTTCCTCCTACGTAAACAAACACTTTCCTCGTATGTAAACAAACACTTTCCTCGTACGTAAACAAACACTTTCCTCCTACGTAAACAAACACTTTCCTCGTATGTAAACAAACACTTTCCTCCTACGTAAACAAACACTTTCCTCCTATGTAAACAAACACTTTCCTCCTATGTAAACAAACACTTTCCTCCTATGTAAACAAACACTTTCCTCCTACGTAAACAAACACTTTCCTCCTATGTAAACAAACACTTTCCTCCTACGTAAACAAACACTTTCCTCCTACGTAAACAAACACGTTCCTCCTACGTAAACAAACACTTTCCTCCTACGTAAACAAACACTTTCCTCCTACATAAACAAACACTTTCCTCCTACGTAAACAAACATTTTCCTCCTATGTAAACAAACACTTTCCTCCTACGTAAACAAACACTTTCCTCGTATGTAAACAAACACTTTCCTCGTACGTAAACAAACACTTTCCTCCTACGTAAACAAACACTTTCCTCGTATGTAAACAAACACTTTCCTCCTACGTAAACAAACACTTTCCTCCTATGTAAACAAACACTTTCCTCCTATGTAAACAAACACTTTCCTCCTATGTAAACAAACACTTTCCTCCTACGTAAACAAACACTTTCCTCCTATGTAAACAAACACTTTCCTCCTACGTAAACAAACACTTTCCTCCTACATAAACAAACACTTTCCTCCTACGTAAACAAACATTTTCCTCCTATGTAAACAAACACTTTCCTCCTACGTAAACAAACACTTTCCTCGTATGTAAACAAACACTTTCCTCGTACGTAAACAAACACTTTCCTCGTACGTAAACAAACACTTTCCTCCTACGTAAACAAACACTTTCCTCCTACATAAACAAACACTTTCCTCCTACGTAAACAAACATTTTCCTCCTATGTAAACAAACACTTTCCTCCTATGTAAACAAACACTTTCCTCCTACGTAAACAAACACTTTCCTCGTATGTAAACAAACACTTTCCTCGTACGTAAACAAACACTTTCCTCCTACGTAAACAAACACTTTCCTCGTATGTAAACAAACACTTTCCTCCTACGTAAACAAACACTTTCCTCCTATGTAAACAAACACTTTCCTCCTATGTAAACAAACACTTTCCTCCTATGTAAACAAACACTTTCCTCCTACGTAAACAAACACTTTCCTCCTATGTAAACAAACACTTTCCTCCTACGTAAACAAACACTTTCCTCCTACGTAAACAAACACTTTCCTCCTACGTAAACAAACACTTTCCTCCTACGTAAACAAACACTTTCCTCCTACGTAAACAAACACTTTCCTCCTACGTAAACAAACACTTTCCTCCTACGTAAACAAACACTTTCCTCCTACGTAAACAAACACTTTCCTCCTACATAAACAAACACTTTCCTCCTACGTAAACAAACATTTTCCTCCTATGTAAACAAACACTTTCCTCCTACGTAAACAAACACTTTCCTCGTATGTAAACAAACACTTTCCTCGTACGTAAACAAACACTTTCCTCCTACGTAAACAAACACTTTCCTCGTATGTAAACAAACACTTTCCTCCTACGTAAACAAACACTTTCCTCCTATGTAAACAAACACTTTCCTCCTACGTAAACAAACACTTTCCTCCTACATAAACAAACACTTTCCTCCTACGTAAACAAACACTTTCCTCGTATGTAAACAAACACTTTCCTCCTACGTAAACACTTTCCTCCTATGTAAACAAACACTTTCCTCCTACGTAAACAAACACTTTCCTCCTACATAAACAAACACTTTCCTCCTACGTAAACAAACATTTTCCTCCTATGTAAACAAACACTTTCCTCCTACGTAAACAAACACTTTCCTCGTATGTAAACAAACACTTTCCTCGTACGTAAACAAACACTTTCCTCCTACGTAAACAAACACTTTCCTCGTATGTAAACAAACACTTTCCTCCTACGTAAACAAACACTTTCCTCCTATGTAAACAAACACTTTCCTCCTACGTAAACAAACACTTTCCTCCTACATAAACAAACACTTTCCTCCTACGTAAACAAACATTTTCCTCCTATGTAAACAAACACTTTCCTCCTACGTAAACAAACACTTTCCTCGTATGTAAACAAACACTTTCCTCGTACGTAAACAAACACTTTCCTCGTACGTAAACAAACACTTTCCTCCTACGTAAACAAACACTTTCCTCCTACATAAACAAACACTTTCCTCCTACGTAAACAAACATTTTCCTCCTATGTAAACAAACACTTTCCTCCTATGTAAACAAACACTTTCCTCCTACGTAAACAAACACTTTCCTCGTATGTAAACAAACACTTTCCTCGTACGTAAACAAACACTTTCCTCCTACGTAAACAAACACTTTCCTCGTATGTAAACAAACACTTTCCTCCTACGTAAACAAACACTTTCCTCCTATGTAAACAAACACTTTCCTCCTATGTAAACAAACACTTTCCTCCTATGTAAACAAACACTTTCCTCCTACGTAAACAAACACTTTCCTCCTATGTAAACAAACACTTTCCTCCTACGTAAACAAACACTTTCCTCCTACGTAAACAAACACTTTCCTCCTACGTAAACAAACACTTTCCTCCTACGTAAACAAACACTTTCCTCCTACGTAAACAAACACTTTCCTCCTACGTAAACAAACACTTTCCTCCTACGTAAACAAACACTTTCCTCCTACGTAAACAAACACTTTCCTCCTACATAAACAAACACTTTCCTCCTACGTAAACAAACATTTTCCTCCTATGTAAACAAACACTTTCCTCCTACGTAAACAAACACTTTCCTCGTATGTAAACAAACACTTTCCTCGTACGTAAACAAACACTTTCCTCCTACGTAAACAAACACTTTCCTCGTATGTAAACAAACACTTTCCTCCTACGTAAACAAACACTTTCCTCCTATGTAAACAAACACTTTCCTCCTACGTAAACAAACACTTTCCTCCTACATAAACAAACACTTTCCTCCTACGTAAACAAACACTTTCCTCGTATGTAAACAAACACTTTCCTCCTACGTAAACACTTTCCTCCTATGTAAACAAACACTTTCCTCCTACGTAAACAAACACTTTCCTCCTACATAAACAAACACTTTCCTCCTACGTAAACAAACACTTTCCTCGTATGTAAACAAACACTTTCCTCCTACGTAAACAAACACTTTCCTCCTACGTAAACAAACACTTTCCTCCTACGTAAACAAACACTTTCCTCCTACGTAAACAAACACTTTCCTCCTACATAAACAAACACTTTCCTCCTACATAAACAAACACTTTCCTCCTACGTAAACAAACATTTTCCTCCTATGTAAACAAACACTTTCCTCCTACGTAAACAAACACTTTCCTCGTATGTAAACAAACACTTTCCTCGTATGTAAACAAACACTTTCCTCGTACGTAAACAAACACTTTCCTCCTACGTAAACAAACACTTTCCTCGTATGTAAACAAACACTTTCCTCCTACGTAAACAAACACTTTCCTCCTATGTAAACAAACACTTTCCTCCTATGTAAACAAACACTTTCCTCCTATGTAAACAAACACTTTCCTCCTACGTAAACAAACACTTTCCTCCTATGTAAACAAACACTTTCCTCCTACGTAAACAAACACTTTCCTCCTACATAAACAAACACTTTCCTCCTACGTAAACAAACATTTTCCTCCTATGTAAACAAACACTTTCCTCCTACGTAAACAAACACTTTCCTCGTATGTAAACAAACACTTTCCTCGTACGTAAACAAACACTTTCCCCCTACGTAAACAAACACTTTCCTCGTATGTAAACAAACACTTTCCTCCTACGTAAACAAACACTTTCCTCCTATGTAAACAAACACTTTCCTCCTATGTAAACAAACACTTTCCTCCTATGTAAACAAACACTTTCCTCCTACGTAAACAAACACTTTCCTCCTATGTAAACAAACACTTTCCTCCTACGTAAACAAACACTTTCCTCCTACGTAAACAAACACGTTCCTCCTACGTAAACAAACACTTTCCTCCTACGTAAACAAACACTTTCCTCCTACATAAACAAACACTTTCCTCCTACGTAAACAAACATTTTCCTCCTATGTAAACAAACACTTTCCTCCTACGTAAACAAACACTTTCCTCGTATGTAAACAAACACTTTCCTCGTACGTAAACAAACACTTTCCTCCTACGTAAACAAACACTTTCCTCGTATGTAAACAAACACTTTCCTCCTACGTAAACAAACACTTTCCTCCTATGTAAACAAACACTTTCCTCCTATGTAAACAAACACTTTCCTCCTATGTAAACAAACACTTTCCTCCTACGTAAACAAACACTTTCCTCCTATGTAAACAAACACTTTCCTCCTACGTAAACAAACACTTTCCTCCTACATAAACAAACACTTTCCTCCTACGTAAACAAACATTTTCCTCCTATGTAAACAAACACTTTCCTCCTACGTAAACAAACACTTTCCTCGTATGTAAACAAACACTTTCCTCGTACGTAAACAAACACTTTCCTCGTACGTAAACAAACACTTTCCTCCTACGTAAACAAACACTTTCCTCGTATGTAAACAAACACTTTCCTCCTACGTAAACAAACACTTTCCTCCTATGTAAACAAACACTTTCCTCCTATGTAAACAAACACTTTCCTCCTATGTAAACAAACACTTTCCTCCTACGTAAACAAACACTTTCCTCCTACGTAAACAAACACTTTCCTCCTACGTAAACAAACACTTTCCTCCTACGTAAACAAACACTTTCCTCCTACGTAAACAAACACTTTCCTCCTACGTAAACAAACACTTTCCTCCTACGTAAACAAACACGTTCCTCCTACGTAAACAAACACTTTCCTCCTACGTAAACAAACACTTTCCTCCTACATAAACAAACACTTTCCTCCTACGTAAACAAACATTTTCCTCCTATGTAAACAAACACTTTCCTCGTACGTAAACAAACACTTTCCTCGTATGTAAACAAACACTTTCCTCGTACGTAAACAAACACTTTCCTCCTACGTAAACAAACACTTTCCTCGTATGTAAACAAACACTTTCCTCCTACGTAAACAAACACTTTCCTCCTATGTAAACAAACACTTTCCTCCTATGTAAACAAACACTTTCCTCCTATGTAAACAAACACTTTCCTCCTACGTAAACAAACACTTTCCTCCTACGTAAACAAACACTTTCCTCCTACGTAAACAAACACTTTCCTCCTACATAAACAAACACTTTCCTCCTACGTAAACAAACACTTTCCTCCTACGTAAACAAACATTTTCCTCCTATGTAAACAAACACTTTCCTCCTACGTAAACAAACACTTTCCTCGTATGTAAACAAACACTTTCCTCGTACGTAAACAAACACTTTCCTCCTACGTAAACAAACACTTTCCTCCTATGTAAACAAACACTTTCCTCCTATGTAAACAAACACTTTCCTCCTATGTAAACAAACACTTTCCTCCTACGTAAACAAACACTTTCCTCCTATGTAAACAAACACTTTCCTCCTACGTAAACAAACACTTTCCTCCTACGTAAACAAACACTTTCCTCCTACGTAAACAAACACGTTCCTCCTACGTAAACAAACACTTTCCTCCTACGTAAACAAACACTTTCCTCCTACATAAACAAACACTTTCCTCCTACGTAAACAAACATTTTCCTCCTATGTAAACAAACACTTTCCTCGTACGTAAACAAACACTTTCCTCGTATGTAAACAAACACTTTCCTCGTACGTAAACAAACACTTTCCTCCTACGTAAACAAACACTTTCCTCGTATGTAAACAAACACTTTCCTCCTACGTAAACAAACACTTTCCTCCTATGTAAACAAACACTTTCCTCCTATGTAAACAAACACTTTCCTCCTATGTAAACAAACACTTTCCTCCTACGTAAACAAACACTTTCCTCCTACGTAAACAAACACTTTCCTCCTACGTAAACAAACACTTTCCTCCTACATAAACAAACACTTTCCTCCTACGTAAACAAACACTTTCCTCCTACGTAAACAAACATTTTCCTCCTATGTAAACAAACACTTTCCTCCTACGTAAACAAACACTTTCCTCGTATGTAAACAAACACTTTCCTCGTACGTAAACAAACACTTTCCTCCTACGTAAACAAACACTTTCCTCGTATGTAAACAAACACTTTCCTCCTACGTAAACAAACACTTTCCTCCTATGTAAACAAACACTTTCCTCCTATGTAAACAAACACTTTCCTCCTACGTAAACAAACACTTTCCTCCTACGTAAACAAACACTTTCCTCGTATGTAAACAAACACTTTCCTCCTACGTAAACAAACACTTTCCTCCTACGTAAACAAACACTTTCCTCGTATGTAAACAAACACTTTCCTCCTACGTAAACAAACACTTTCCTCCTATGTAAACAAACACTTTCCTCGTATGTAAACAAACACTTTCCTCCTACGTAAACAAACACTTTCCTCCTATGTAAACAAACACTTTCCTCCTATGTAAACAAACACTTTCCTCCTACGTAAACAAACACTTTCCTCCTACGTAAACAAACACTTTCCTCGTATGTAAACAAACACTTTCCTCCTACGTAAACAAACACTTTCCTCCTACGTAAACAAACACTTTCCTCGTATGTAAACAAACACTTTCCTCCTACGTAAACAAACACTTTCCTCCTACGTAAACAAACACTTTCCTCGTATGTAAACAAACACTTTCCTCCTACGTAAACAAACACTTTCCTCCTACGTAAACAAACACTTTCCTCGTACGTAAACAAACACTTTCCTCGTATGTAAACAAACACTTTCCTCCTACGTAAACAAACACTTTCCTCCTATGTAAACAAACACTTTCCTCCTATGTAAACAAACACTTTCCTCCTACGTAAACAAACACTTTCCTCCTACGTAAACAAACACTTTCCTCGTATGTAAACAAACACTTTCCTCCTACGTAAACAAACACTTTCCTCCTACGTAAACAAACACTTTCCTCGTATGTAAACAAACACTTTCCTCCTACGTAAACAAACACTTTCCTCCTATGTAAACAAACACTTTCCTCCTATGTAAACAAACACTTTCCTCCTATGTAAACAAACACTTTCCTCCTACGTAAACAAACACTTTCCTCCTATGTAAACAAACACTTTCCTCCTACGTAAACAAACACTTTCCTCCTACGTAAACAAACACTTTCCTCCTACGTAAACAAACATTTTCCTCCTACGTAAACAAACACTTTCCTCCTACGTAAACAAACACTTTCCTCGTATGTAAACAAACACTTTCCTCGTACGTAAACAAACACTTTCCTCCTACGTAAACAAACACTTTCCTCGTATGTAAACAAACACTTTCCTCCTACGTAAACAAACACTTTCCTCCTATGTAAACAAACACTTTCCTCCTATGTAAACAAACACTTTCCTCCTATGTAAACAAACACTTTCCTCCTACGTAAACAAACACTTTCCTCCTACGTAAACAAACACTTTCCTCCTACGTAAACAAACACTTTCCTCCTACGTAAACAAACACTTTCCTCCTACGTAAACAAAACACTTTCCTCCTACGTAAACAAACACTTTCCTCCTATGTAAACAAACACTTTCCTCGTACGTAAACAAACACTTTCCTCGTATGTAAACAAACACTTTCCTCGTACGTAAACAAACACTTTCCTCCTACGTAAACAAACACTTTCCTCGTATGTAAACAAACACTTTCCTCCTACGTAAACAAAACACTTTCCTCCTACGTAAACAAACACTTTCCTCCTACGTAAACAAACACTTTCCTCCTATGTAAACAAACACTTTCCTCCTATGTAAACAAACACTTTCCTCCTATGTAAACAAACACTTTCCTCGTACGTAAACAAACACTTTCCTCGTACGTAAACAAACACTTTCCTCGTACGTAAACAAACACTTTCCTCCTACGTAAACAAACACTTTCCTCGTACGTAAACAAACACTTTCCTCCTACGTAAACAAACACTTTCCTCCTACGTAAACAAACACTTTCCTCCTACGTAAACAAACACTTTCCTCCTACATAAACAAACACTTTCCTCCTACGTAAACAAACACTTTCCTCCTACGTAAACAAACATTTTCCTCCTATGTAAACAAACACTTTCCTCCTACGTAAACAAACACTTTCCTCCTACGTAAACAAACACTTTCCTCGTACGTAAACAAACACTTTCCTCGTACGTAAACAAACACTTTCCTCCTACGTAAACAAACACTTTCCTCCTACGTAAACAAACACTTTCCTCCTACGTAAACAAACACTTTCCTCCTACGTAAACAAACACTTTCCTCCTATGTAAACAAACACTTTCCTCCTACGTAAACAAACACTTTCCTCGTACGTAAAAATTGATACGATATCAGTTAGAGACATAATAGTGACATGATAATGGCGATACACTCCATAAAAGCGATTCAATACATTTAATAGACTTGATAATGGCGATATCATAAAAACATTCCATTTTGGACGGCGTGGCGCAGTGGAAGAGTGGCCGTGCGCAACCCGAGGGTTCCTGGTTCAATCCCACATAGTACCAACCTCGTCACGTCCGTTGTGTCCTGAGCAAGACACTTCACCCTTGCTCCTGATGGCTGCTGGTTGGCGCCTTGCATGGCAGCTCCCTCCATCAATGTGTGAAGTAGTGTCAAAGTACCTGGAAAGTAGAAAAGTGCTAAACAAGTACAACCCATTTATTTATTATTTATTATTTGACAAAACCGATACGTTTGGTGATTGCACTAAATTTGATAAAGTCAATTAATTTCCACAATTTTTCTTTTGTTAATTTATTTTATTTGAATAATGGCGATACATTTTATAATGCTGATACATTTATTCAAGTGGATAAAGGCGATACATATGATAAAGGTGATAAAGGCGATACATGTGATTGGTGATAAAGGTGGTATATATGATAATGGTGATAAAGGTGATACATGGGATAATGGTGATAAAGGCGATACATGTGATTGGTGATAAAGGCAGTATATATGATAATGGTGATAAAGGTGATATATGTGATAATGGTGATAAAGGCGATACATGTGATAATGGTGATAAAAGCAATACATATGATAAAGGTGATAAAGGCGATACATTTGATAATGGTGATAAATGTTGTCTGTCTATCTGTGTTGGCCCTGCGATCCAGGGTGTTACCCGCCTTCCGCCCAATTGTAGCTGAGATAGGCGCCAGCGCCCCCCGCGACCCCAAAAGGGAATAAGCGGTAGAAAATGGATGGATGCATAAGGGCGATACTTGTGATAATGGTGATAAAGGCGATACGTATGATAATGGTGATAAAGTCAATACATATGATAAAGACGATACATGTGATAATAGTGACAAAGGCAATGCATGTGATAATGGTGATAAAGACGATACATGTGATAATGATGATAAAGGCGATATGTGATAATGACACGATAAAGACGATACGTATGATAATGGTGATAAAGTCAATACATATGATAAAGACGATACATGTGATAATAGTGACAAAGGCAATGCATGTGATAATGGTGATAAAGGCGATACATGTGATAATGATGATAAAGGCGATACATATGATAATGGTGGTAAAGGCGATACATATAATAATTGTGATAAAGGTGATACATGTGATAATGGTGACAAAGGCAATGCATGTGATAATGGTGATAAAGGCGATACATGTGATAATGGTGATAAAGGCGATACATATGATAATGGTGGTAAAGGCGATACATGGGATAATGGTGACAAAAGCGATACATATAATAATTGTGATAAAGGTGTTACATGTGACTGGTGATAAAGGCGATATGTATGATAATGGAGATAAAGGTGATACAGATGATAATGGTGATAAGGTGTTACATATGATAATGGTGATAAAGGCGATACATATGATAAAAGCGATACATGTGATAAAGGCGAATCATATGATAATGGTGGTAAAAGCGATACATGTGATGATGATAAAGGCAATACATATGATAATAGCGATACATGTGATAATCGTGACAAAGGCGATGCATGTGATAATGGTGATAAAGGCGATACATATGATAATGGTGGTAAAGGCAATACATGTGATAATGGTGATGAAGGCGATATGTATGATAATGGAGATAAAGGCGATACAGATGATAATGGTGATAAGGTGTTACATGTGATAATGGTGATAAAGGCGATACATATGATAAAAGCGATACATGTGATAATAGTGACAAAGGCGATACATCTGATAAAGACGAATCATATGATAATGATGGTAAAAGCTATACATGTGATAATGATGTAAAAGGCGATACATGTGATGATGATAAAGGCAATACATATGATAATAGCGATACATGTGATAATAGTGACAAAGGCGATACATGTGATAAAGACGAATCATATGATAATGATGGTAAAAGCTATACATGTGATAATGATGTAAAAGGCGATACATGTGATGATGATAAAGGCAATACATATGATAATAGCGATACATGTGATAATAGTGACAAAGGCGATGCATGTGATAATGGTGATAAAGGCGATACATATGATAATGGTGATGAAGGCGATATGTATGATAATGGAGATAAAGGCGATACAGATGATAATGGTGATAAGGTGTTACATGTGATAATGGTGACAAAGGCGATACATGTGATAAAAGCGATACATGTGCTAATAGTGACAAAGGCGATACATATGATAATGGTGGTAAAGGCGATACATATGATAATGGTGGTAAAGGCAACACATGTGATAATAGTGACAAAGGCGATACATGGGATAATGGTGATAAAACGATACATGTGATAATGGTGATAAATGCGAATCATATGATAATGGTGGTAAAAGCGATACATGTGGTGATGATGATAAAGGCAATACATATGATAAAAGCGAAACGTGATAATAGTGACAAAGGCGATACATATGATAATGGTGGTAAAGGCAACACATGTGATAATGGTGATAAAGGCGATACATATGATAATGGAGATAAAGGCGATACATGTGATAATGGTGATAAAGGCGATACAAATGATAATGGTGGTAAAGGCGATACATGGGATAATGGTGATAAAGGCGATACATATGATATTTGTGATAAAGGTGTTACATGTAATCATATGTTAATGGTGGTAAAGGCGATACATGTGATAATGATGATAAAGGTGATACATGTGATAATGATTATAAAGGCCATACATGTGATGATGATGATAAAGGCAATACATATGATAAAAGCGATGCATGTGATAATAGTGACAAAGGCGATACATGTGATAATGGTGATAAAGGCGATACATATGTTTATGGTGATACATGTGATAAAGGTAATACATATGATAATGGCGATAAAGGCGATACATGTGATAATGGTGATAAAGACGATACATATGATAATGGCTATAAAGGTATTTATATGATAATAGTGATAAAGGCGATACATGTGATAATGATGATAGAGGCGATACATATGATAATGGTGACAAAGGTGGTACATATGATAATGGTGATAAAGGTAATTCATTTAATAATGGTGATAAAGGCGATACATGTGATAATGGTTATAAAGGTATTTATATGATAATAGTGATAAAGGCGATACATGTGATAATGATGATAGAGGCGATACATATGATAATGGTGACAAAGGTGGTACATATGATAATGATGATAACGGCGATATTTATGACAATGTAATAAAGGCGATACATATGATAATGGTGATAAAGGCGATACATGTGATAATGGTGATAACGTCTAAACTTATCATAACTGCGATACGTATCATAATGGTGATAACAGCGATACATATGATAATGGTGATAAAGTCGAAACATTTGATAATGGTGATAATGGCGATACTTATGATAATGGTGATAAAGTCGATACATTTGATAATGGTGATAACGGCGATACTTATGATAATGGTGAAAACGGTGATACATATGATAATGGTGATAAAGTCGAAACATTTGATAATGGTGATAATGGCGATACTTATGATAATGGTGATAAAGTCGATACATTTGATAATGGTGATAACGGCGATACTTATGATAATGGTGAAAACAGTGATACATATGATAATGGTGATAAAGGCGATACATTTGCAAGAGGTGACAAATTTGATAATGCTGGCAAATGAAGTAATGGCGATACATTTTCTAATGGCCATAAAGGCGATACATGTGATACATTTGATATGCTGCTCAAGTTGTGTTATTGTTGTATGAAAGGTGATACAAGTGACACGTGGATAGAAGTGATCTGTATCCTCAGTGAACCGCAGCTGTCCAGCGTTAGCTGCACTGGTGCTGTGATAGTCCACAAGCTGCACACTGACTCCTCTAACATGTGCTGTTTCACAGTGGATGGAGCTGCGCTTCAACACCTTGGCCAAATGTCCCCACTGCAAGAAAATGTGAGTGCCTGTCCCTTTAAGAGGAGCTAATGTCGGCGTGAAGCTTGCACAGTCAGCCTTTGATCCGCGTCACATCGCTGTGTGAAGGATATCACCACCTGGACTCAGGAACATTTCACAAAACCACAGTCAGTAACTACAGTTGGTCGCTACATCTGTAAGTGCAAGTTAAAACTCTACCATGCAAAGCCAAATCCACTTATCAACAACACCCGGAAACGCTTTGCTGGGCCCCAGCTCATCGAAGATGACAAAGTTCAAGTTAAAGCAGCAATGATTGTCACACACACACACACACACACACACACACATGCTGAAAAGTACATACAGCTTTTGGAGCCACATATGTTGCCATTGTTATGATGGATGCCCCTGCTTATTTCAGCAAAACGATGCCGAGCCAGGTGTCACAACAGCGTGGCTTCGTAGTAAAAGAGTGCGGGTACTAGACCTGATGTAACTGTGAATATTTGTGTGTTGGCAGCTCGTCAGTGGGCAGTGCTCTCCCTAGGAGGCGCTGTTGTGCTTACATCAGCGTGGGAATGATGTGCCTCTTCATCGGAGTGGGATTAACTGTGAGTACTTTACAAGTAGTAGTATTACCAGTATCACTCACCACCTTAGGAGTATTATTTGGAGTAACGGTTAGTACTTTATGAGTAGTACTAGGAGTAACAGTCATAAGTACTTCTATGAGTATTATGACAAGTACTACGAAGAGTATTTACAGACAGCTATTCCAAAGAGTACTCGGACGAGTATTACAACAATTATTTGGAAAAGTATTACGACCTTTAAGACAAGTATTCAGACGAGTTTTCAGATGATTATTCAGGAGTAATCAGACGAGTATTAGTAGTATTTGGATGAGTATTTGGACAAGTATTCAGAGGAGTATTCAGACGAGTTTTCGGACAAGTATTATGACGAGTATTTGGACGAGTATTACAAGGAGTTTTATGACAAGTATTCAGACGAATATTCAGGAGTATTCAGATGAGTTATAGTAGTATTTGGACGAGTATTCAGACGAGTTTTAAGACAAGTATTACGACACAGTATAGGGACGAGTATTTGGAGGACTATTTGGATGAGTATTTGGACAAGTATTACAAGGAGTTTTAAGACGAGTATTATGACAAGTTTCAGACGATTATTCAGACAAGTATTAGTAGTATTTGGACGAGTATGCGGAGGAGTATTCAGACAAGTTTTAAGACGAGTATTACGAGTATTTGGACAAGTATTACGAGTTTTAAGACCAGTATTACCACAAGTATTATGACGAGTATTCAGATGATTATTCAGAAGGAGTATTCAGATGAGTATTAGTAGTACTTGGACGAGTATTCGGAGGAGAATTCAGACGAGTTTTCGGATGAGTATTACAACGAGTATTACGAGGACTATTTGGACGAGTATTCGGACGAGTATTACAACAAGTTTTAGGACTAGTATTACGAAAAGTATTATGGAAAGTATTCAGTCGAGTATTCAGATGATTATTCAGAAGGAGTATTCAGACGAGTAGTAGTACTTCGAAGAGTTTTCGGACGAATATTACGACGAGTTTTAAGACTAATATTACGACAAGTATTATTACAAGTATATTCAGACGAGTATGAGTAGTATTTGGACGAATATTCGAAGGAGTATTCAGACCAGTTTTCGGACAAGTATTACGACGAGTTTTAAGATGAGTATTACGAGTATTTGGAGGACTATTTGGACGAGTATTTGGACAAGTATTACGAGTTCTAAGATGAGTATTACCACAAGTATTATGACAAGTATTCAGATGATTATTCAGAAGGAGTATTCAAATGAGTATTAGTAGTACTTGGACAAGTATTCGGAGGAGAATTCAGACGAGTTTTCGGATGAGTATTACAACGAGTATTACGAGGACTATTTGGACGAGTATTCGGACGAGTATTACAACAAGTTTTAGGACTAGTATTACGAAAAGTATTATGGAAAGTATTCAGTCGAGTATTCAGATGATTATTCAGAAGGAGTATTCAGACGAGTAGTAGTATTTTGAAGAGTTTTCGGACGAGTATTATGACGAGTTTTAAGACGAATATTACGACAAGTATTATTACAAGTATATTCAGACGAGTGTGAGTAGTATTTGGACGAATATTCGAAGGAGTATTCAGACCAGTTTTCGGACAAGTATTACGACGAGTTTTAAGATGAGTATCACGAGTATTTGGAGGACTATTTGGACAAGTATTACGAGTTTTAAGACGAGTATTACCACAAGTGTTATGGCGAGTATTCAGATGATTATTCAGAAGGAGTATTCAAATGAGTATTAGTAGTACTTGGACGAGTATTCGGAGGAGAATTCAGACGAGTTTTCGGATGTGTATTACGAGTATTACAAGAACTATTTGGAAGAGTATTCGGACGAGTATTACAACAAGTGTTAAGATGAGTATTACCACAAGTATTACGACAAGTTTTTCAGACGGTTACTCAGGAGTATTCAGACGAGTATTAGTAGTATTTGGACGAGTATTCGGAGGAGTATTCAGACAAATTTTCAGACGAGTATTACAACACATTTTAAGACGATTATTTGGATGAGTATTCGTACAAGTATTACAATGAGTTTTAAGGCGAGTATTACAACAAGTATTCAGACAAGTATTACAACGAGTATTATGAGTATTTGGACAAGTATTACGACGGGTTTCAAGGCGAGTATTACAGCGAGTATTTAGAGGAGTATTTGGACGAGTATTACAACGATTTTCAAGATGAGTATTACGACAAGTATTATGACAAGTATTCAGACGATTATTCAGAAGGAGTATTCAGATGACTATTAGTAGTATTTGGACGAGTATTCGGAGGAGTATTCTGACAAATTTTCAAACGAGCAATATGACAAGTTCTAAGACGAGTATTTGGATGAGTATTCGGGCTAGTATTACGATAAGTTTTCAGACGAGTATTACGGCGAGTATTCTAACGATTATTCAGAAGGAGTATTCAGACGAATATTTGGACAAGTTTTCGGACGAGTATTATGACAAGTTATATAACGAGTATTATGACAAGTATTCAGACAATTTTTCAGAAGGAGTATTCAGACGAGTATTAGTAGTATTTGGATGTGTATTCGAAGGAGTATTTAGACGAGTTTTTGGATGAGTATTACGACAAGTTTTAAGACGAGTATTAGGAGGACTATTTGGACGAGTATTCGGACGAGTATTTGGACGAGTATTACGAGTTTTAAGACCAGTATTACCACAAGTATTATGACAAGTATTCAGACAATTATTCAGAAGGAATATTCAGATGATTATTAGTAGTATTTGGACGAGTATTTCGGAGGAGTATTCTGACACATTTTCGGACGAGTATTACAACGAGTTTTAAGACGAGTATTTGAATACTCGTCCGAATACTTGTCTGAATACTCGTCTGGTCGAGTATCAGGAGAAGTATTCAAGAGGAGTATTGTGAGGAGTATTACTTGTGCTCCTCAGGTGGGAACGCGAGACTTTGCGGCCCGCTACAGCGCCACCTACCTGTCCTGGGCTTTGGCATACTTGCTGGGTCTGATCTGCTTGTTGAGGGCTTGCTACTGGGGAGCCATCACTGTCAGCCACCATGAGAACTGCTTTGCCTGAACAACACACCCCTACTAACACCAGGTGCAAGACCTCCAACACCAGGTGCAAGACCTCCAACACCAGGTGCAAAACCTCCAACACCAGGTGCAAGACCTCCAACACCAGGTGCAAGACCTCCAACACCAGGTGCAAGACCTCTAACACCAGGTGCAAGACCTCCAACACCAGGTGCAAGACCTCCAACACCAGGTGCAAGACCTCCAACACCAGGTGCAAGACCTCCAACACCAGGTGCAAGACCTCCAACACCAGGTGGAATTGAAGCGCTCCCTCCAGGATCTCGTCACGTGACTTCTTCTCCTTTTTTTACTTCATGTTTGTTTTCATCAACTTGATGACGTCATCAATAATTGGAACCAGAACATTTAAGGTACAAAATGAGCTAAAGAGTTAGCATGCTAACATAAGAGACGTTAGCCTACTTCCAAGATGGTGCCAAGTATCAAAAACCATGATTTTGCCAAGTATCAAAAAACCTGATTTTTAGGTGAAGACGTAGAAAATGAGCTAAAAAGCTAGCATAAAACGTTAGCATGCTAACAAAAGAGACGTTAGCCTACTTCCAAGATAGCGCCAAGTATAAAAAAAACATGATTTTTTTAGTTAAAATGTACAAAATGAGCTAAAAAAAAAAGGTTAGCATGCTAACATTAGCATGCCAACATAAGAGACATTAGCTTGATTCCAAGATGGCGCCAAGTATCAAAAAACCTGATTTTTAGGTTAAAACTTAGAAAATGAGCTAAAAAGCAAGCATAAAATGTTAGCATGCTAACATAAGAAACATTAGCCTACTTTCAAGATGGCGCCAAGTATCAAAAACCATGATTTTTAGGTTAAAATGTACAAAATGAGCTAAAAAAAAAATTGCATGCTAACATTAGCATGCTAACATAGGAGACGATAGCTGAATTCCAAGATGGCGCCAAGTGTCAAAAAACATGATTTTTAGGTTAAAATGTACAAAATGAGCTAAAACAGTTAGTATGCTAACATAAGAGACGTTAGCTTACTTCCAAGATGGCGCCAAGTTTAAAAAAAACAGATTTTTAGGTCAAAACGTAGAAAATGAGCTAAAAAGCTAGCATAAAATGTTAGCATGCTAACATGAAAAACATTAGCCTACTTCCAAGATAGCACCAAGTATCAAAAACCATGATTTTTAGATTAAAATGTACAAAATGAGCTAAAACAGTTAGCATGCTAACATAAGAGACGTTAGCTTACTTCCAAGATGGCGCCAGGTATAAAAAAAACATGAATTTTAGGTAAAAATGTACAAAATTTGCTAAAAAAGTTAGCATGCTAACTTTTAAGATACCGCCAAGTATAAAAAAAACAGATGTTTAGGTTAAAACTTAGAAAATGAGCTAAAAAGCTAGCATGAAATGTTAGCATGCTAACAAGACGTTAGCCTACTTCCAAGATGGCGCCAAGTATCAAAAACCATGTTTTTGGGTTAAAATGTACAAAATGACCTAAAAAAAAGAGTTAGCATGCTAACATTAGCATGCTGGATAATGAAACGTCAACAAACATAAATACTGCGTAATACATGTTTGTACACTACATTACCCAGCAGCCTTAGCGCTGTGGACAGAAAGAGGAAGTAGATGTGAACAGGAGAGGTAGACATGTTGTTGATGTCCCTGCTCCAAGTTAGGACTCGAACAGGGATCCTCCAACCGTGCTGCGCCGCCTCCATCTAGTATATTGTGCACACAGTGTTACTGCTCAAAACTCTTAGATAACAACTAAGTGGTGAGGGAGAGTCCTGGAGGGACAGAAACACATGCTAGAATATTCACCATGTCATTAATGGACTTCCCGCTAGAATATTCACCATGTCATTAATGGACTTTTTGCTAGAATATTCACCATGTCATTAATGAACTTCATTCTAGAATATTCACCATGTCATTAATGGACTTCCTGCTAGAATATTCACCATGTCATTAATGGACTTCATGCTAGAATATTCACCATGTCATTAATGGACGTCCTGCTAGAATATTCACCATGTCATTAATGGACTTCATGCTAGAATATTCACCATGTCATTAATGGACGTCCTGCTAGAATATTCACCATGTCATTAATGGACTTCCTGCTAGAATATTCACCATGTCATTAATGGACTTCATGCTAGAATATTCACCATGTCATTAATGGACTTCATGCTAGAATATTCACCATGTCATTAATGGACGTCCTGCTAGAATATTCACCATGTCATTAATGGGCTTCCTACTTGAATATTCACCATGTCATTAATGGACTTCATGCAGGAATATTCACCATGTCATTAATGGACTTCATGCTGGAATATTCACCATGTCATTAATGGACTTCATGCTAGAATATTCACCATGTCATTAATGGACTTCATGCTAAAATATTCACCAAGTCATTAATGGACCTCCTGCTAAAATATTCACCAAGTCATTAATGGACCTCCTGCTAGAATATTCACCATGTCACTAATGGACTTCCTGCTAGAATAGTCACCATGTCACTAATGGACTTCCTGCTGGAAGCTGTACACTGACTGCTTTAAAGCTCCTCCCATAGTGTGACGACATCTTTATTTATTTCAACACCTTTTCCCCCCCAAAGCAGCATTTATCAATAAAACCCCAACTGCAACACTTTCTTCTCTTTCAACACTACACTTACTACTACTATTATTGTTATTATTATTATTATTGTTGTTATTATTAATATTTATAAGATTTCATTCCACTTCCGCTTTTTCCAGCCTGATTTGACGCTGCATTACTGATCGCCGCCACCAAGGGGCGGCAAACCACTTTCTAGTCTAAGTGAAGGTGAACGTCATGAAACTACAAGACATTTCTCACACACTTTATAACAACAAAATAAAAACGAATGTTCTTATTTATTCTACATTTAATAACATCAAAATAAACACTAATATTCCTTTTTATTCCACATTTAATAACATCAAAATAAACAATAATATTCACCTTTATTCTACATTTAATAACATCAAAATAAACACTAATATTCGTTTTTATTCCACATTTAATAACATCAAAATAAACAATAATATTCACCTTTATTGTACATTTAATAACATCAAAATAAACACTAATATTTATCTTTATTCCACAAACATCAAAATAAACAATCTATTCTACATACAACAACATCAAAATAATATTCACCTTTATTCTATATTTAATAACATCAAAATAAACACTAATATTTATCTTTATTCTACATACAACAACATCAAAATAAACACTAATATAAATCGTTATTATACATTTAAAAACATCAAAATAAACAATAATATTCATCTTTATTCTACATTAAAAAACATCAACATAAACAATATTCATTTTTATTCTACATTTAATAACATCAAAATTAACACTAATCATCTTTATCATACATTTAATAACATAAATATTAACACTAATATTAATCAGTAATCTATATTTAATGACATCAAAATAAACACTCATATTAATCTTTATCATACATTTAATAACATCAAAATAAACACCAATATTAATTTTTTATATACATTTAATAACATCAAAATAAACAATAATCATCTTTATTATACATTTAATACTATCAAAATAAACACTAATATTCATCTTTATTATACATTTAATAACATCAAAACAACTAATCATCTTTATTATACATTTAATAACATCAAAACAACAACTAATCATCTTTATTATACATTTAATACTATCAAAATAAACACTAATATTCATCTTTATTATACATTTAATAACATCAAAACAACAACTAATCATCTTTATTATACATTTAATAACATCAAAACAACAACTAATCATCTTTATTATACATTTAATAACAAAATAAAATTAATAATAACCATTTTTTTATACATTTAAGAACATCAAAATAAAATAAACAATAATAATTGTTATTCTCCATTTGACATCATATAAATACATTAAATAATAATCTATTCTACATTTAACAACATAAAATACATGTAATAATATCAATGAATTTTATAAAAAAATAATAAACTTTATTCTCCACTTAACATAACAATAAAATAATATTAAGCTTTATTCTGCATTCAACAACATAAAATACATTCAATAATATTAGTGAATGTGTCAATAATAATAAACTTTATCCTCCACTTAACAACAGACAATCAATTAAATAATATTCATCTTTATTCTAAATTTAACAAAATAAAATAAATCAATTAATATTAATGCATTTAATAATAATAAACTTTATTCTCCATTTAACAAAATAAAAGTAACTTAAATAATATTCGTCCTTATTCTACATTTAACAAAATAAAATACAATAAATAATCATCTTTATTCCACATTTAACAACGTAAAATACATTTATTTATAACTATCATTATTGAACACTTAACAACATCAAAATAAATGAAATAACCATAGTTACTCTCCATTTAAAAACAAATACATTAAATAATATTCATATTTATTCTATATTTAACAACATAAAATAAACTAAATAATATTCATGAATTTAATACTAATAATAATAACAATAAACTGTATTCTCCTATTAACAGCATAACACTAAATAAAATAAAATTCATATTTACCCTACATTTAAAAACATAAAATATATTAAATAATCATCTTCATTCTACATTTAACAATATACAAATACATACAATAATATTCATCTTTATTCTACATTTAACAACAGAAAATAAACTAAATAATATTAATGAATTTAATAATAATAAACTTTATTCTATTAACAGCATAACACTAAATAAAATAAAATTCATATTTACCCTACATTGAAAAACACAATATATTTTAATCATCTTCATTCTACAATATACAAATACATACAATAATATTCATATTTATTCTACATTTAACAACATAAAATAAACTAAATAATATTAATTAATTTAATAATAATAATAAACTTTATTCTCCTATTAACAGCATAACACTAAATAAAATAAAATTCATATTTACCCTACATTGAAAAACCTAATATATATTAATCATCTTCATTCTATATTCAACAATATACAAATACATATATTAATATTCATCTTTATTCTACATTTAACAACATAAAATAAGTTCAATAATATTAATGTCAAATATTTCACTTTCCAGCCACACTTGAACGATGCATGAGGTCATATTCATAAATACTTTTGATGTTTATCCTTGTCATCACCATGACGACATGAAGGTCATATTCCCACTCAAGGTCATGTCCAAGGTCAGTTGTTGTTGTTGTTGAGGACCCACCAGGACGCTGCGGAGGAGATGCAATACACTTTATAATCGACATTTACTGATATTTGCATACTGGAATGATAGAATGATTGTATATTTTGTATATATTGTTGTACACAATTCAAGAATACTACTAAAAGTACACTGAACAGAAACATAAACGCAACACTTTTCCACGAGTTGAAGTCAAAGATGTAAAACTTTGAGGAGATTCACAATAAAAGGCCACTCTGAAGAAATGCTCACTAACACAGCTTTGTCCACAACAAAGAACATGTAGAGTAAAAGAATGAAGGTGATAATAGTCAATAGTAAAAGGTACTCGAGTGTAGTATTTGAAGCAAAGTGTACTTTCTGCAGGTGTACACAAGAGTAGTATTTGAAGTAGTTCTTGGTACCAGGAAGTAGCATAGTAGTAATAATCTCTGGAGTTTCCAGGAAGTCCACGTTGGCTCTTTGGAAACTTTTACTGTAGTTGTTCTGTACGTGCCTGTAAAACACACACCATCATCGTAATAATAATAATATAATAATAAACATAAATGTAGTTGTTCTGTATGTGCCTGTAAAACACACATAATAATAATAATAATAATAATACTAATAATAAACATAAATGTAGTTGTTCTGTATGTGCCTGTAAAACACACATAATAATAATAATAATAAACAAATGTAGTTGTTGTGTAAGTGCCTATAAAACACATATAATAATAATCATAATAATAAACATACATGTAGTTGTTGTGTAAGTGACTATAATACATCAATTATATAATAATAATATAATAATAAACATGAATGTAGTTGTTCTGTATGTGCCTGTTAAACACACATAACAATATAATAATAAACATAAATGTAGTTGTTGTGTTTGTGCCTGTAAAACACAGAAAATAATAATAATAATAAACATACATTTAGTTGTGTAAGTGCCTATAAAACACACATAATAATATGATAATATAATAACAACATAAATGTAGTTGTTTTGTAAGTGCCTATCAAACACACATAATATAATATTAATAATATAAAATAATAAGAATAATAGACATTAATTTACTTGTTGTGTAAGTGATTATAAAACACATATAATAATATAATAATAATAAACATAAATGTAGTTGTGTATGTACCTATAAAACACACTTAATAATAATAAACATAAATGTAGTTGTTGTGTAAGTGCCTATCAAACACTCTTAATAATATAATAATAAACATAAATGTAGTTGTGTATGTGCCTATAAAACACATGTAATATAATAATGTTAATAACAACAATAATAAACATAAATGTAGTTGTGTAAGTGCCTATATAATACACATAATTATAATAATAATAATAATAACAATGATAAACATAAATTTAGTTATAATAATAATAAACATAAATGTCGTTGTTGTGTAAGTGCCTATCAAACACACTTAATAATATAATAATATTAACAATAATAAACATAAATGTAGTTGTTGTGTAAGTGCCTATCAAACACACGTAATAAAATAATAATAATAAACATACCGGTAAATATATTTGTTGTGTAAGTGCCTATAAAACACACATAATATAATAATAATAATAATAAACATGAATGTAGTTGTGTATGTGCCTATAAAACACACTTAATAATAATATAATAATGTTAATAATAACAACAATAATAAACATAAATGTAGTTGTGTAAATGCCTATAAAATACACATAATAATAATAATAACAATGATAAACATAAATTTAGTTACAATAATAATAAACATAAATGTAGTAGTTGTGTAAGTGCCTATCAAACACACGTAATAAAATAATAATAATAAACATAAATGTAGTTGTTGTGTAAGTGCCTATCAAACACACATAATAATATAATAATAATAATAAACATAAATGTAGTTGTTGTGTAAGTGCCTATCAAACACACGTAATAAAATAATAATAATAAACATAAACATACATATATTTGTTGTGTAAGTGCCTATAAAACACACATAATAATATAATAATAAACATAAATGTAGTTGTGTATCTGCCTATAAAACACACTTAATAATAATATAATAATGTTAATAATAACAACAATAATAAACATAAATGTAGTTGTGTAAGTGCCTATAAAATACACATAATAATAATAATAACAATGATAAACATAAATTCAGTTACAATAATAATAAACATAAATGCAGTTGTTGTGTAAGTGCCTATAAAACACACATAACAATATCATAATAATACTAATATTAATAACAATACTAATAACGCAAACATACTTCTTCCACATGTTGTTGTGCTCCCAGAACTCATACAGGATGAAGCGAGACTCGTTGGCCAGCCGCTGCACCGCCATGCTGGGAGTCACACAAGTCATGACATCATACTATAAAACATCATGTCATCATACTATAAAACATCATGACATCATACTATAAAACATCATGTCATCACACTATAAAACATCATGTCATCATACTATAAAACATCATGTCATCATACTATAAAACATCATGTCATCATACAATAAAACATCATGTCATCATACTATAAAACATCATGTCATCATACAATAAAACATCATGTCATCATACTATAAAACATCATGTCATCATACAATAAAACATCATGACATCATACTATAAAACATCATGTCATCATACAATAAAACATCATGACATCATACTATAAAACATCATGTCATCATACTATAAAACATCATGTCATCATACTATAAAACATCATGTCATCATACAATAAAACATCATGTCATCATACTATAAAACAAGTCATGTGATCATACAATAAAACATCATGTCATCATACTATAAAACATCATGTCATCATACTATGAAACAAGTCATGTGATCATACAATAAAACATGTCATCATACTATAAAACATCATGTCATCATACTATAAAACATCATGTCATCATACAATAAAACATCATGACATCATACTATAAAACATCATGTCATCATACAATAAAACATCATGACATCATACTATAAAACATCATGTCATCATACTATAAAACATCATGTCATCATACTATAAAACATCATGTCATCATACAATAAAACATCATGTCATCATACTATAAAACAAGTCATGTGATCATACAATAAAACATCATGTCATCATACTATAAAACATCATGTCATCATACTATGAAACAAGTCATGTGATCATACAATAAAACATGTCATCATACTATAAAACATCATGTCATCATACTATAAAACATCATGTCATCATACAATAAAACATCATGTCATCATACTATAAAACAAGTCATGTGATCATACAATAAAACATCATGTCATCATACTATAAAACATCATGTCATCATACTATAAAACATCATGTCATCATACAATAAAACATGTCATCATACTATAAAACATCATGTCATCATACTATAAAACATCATGTCATCATACAATAAAACATCATGTCATCATACTATAAAACAAGTCATGTGATCATACTATAAAACATCATGTCATCATACAATAAAACATCATGTCATCATACTATAAAACAAGTCATGTGATCATACTATAAAACATCATGTCATCATACTATAAAACATCATGTCATCATACTATAAAACATCATGTCATCATACTATAAAACATCATGTCATCATACAATAAAACATCATGTCATCATACTATAAAACAAGTCATGTGATCATACTATAAAACATCATGTCATCATACTATAAAACATCATGTCATCATACAATAAAACATCATGTCATCATACTATAAAACAAGTCATGTGATCATACAATAAAAAATCATGTCATCATACTATAAAACATCATGTCATCATACAATAAAACATGTCATCATACTATAAAACATCATGTCATCATACAATAAAACATCATGTCATCATACTATAAAACATCATGTCATCATACAATAAAACATCATGTCATCATACTATAAAACATCATGTCATCATACTATAAAACAAGTCATGTGATCATACTATAAAACATCATGTCATCATACTATAAAACATCATGTCATCATACTATAAAACATCATGTCATCATACTATAAAACATCATGTCATCATACTATAAAACATCATGACATCATACTATAAAACATCATGTCATCACACTATAAAACATCATGTCATCATACTATAAAACATCATGTCATCATACTATAAAACATCATGTCATCATACAATAAAACATCATGTCATCATACTATAAAACATCATGTCATCATACAATAAAACATCATGTCATCATACTATAAAACATCATGTCATCATACAATAAAACATCATGACATCATACTATAAAACATCATGTCATCATACAATAAAACATCATGACATCATACTATAAAACATCATGTCATCATACTATAAAACATCATGTCATCATACTATAAAACATCATGTCATCATACAATAAAACATCATGTCATCATACTATAAAACAAGTCATGTGATCATACAATAAAACATCATGTCATCATACTATAAAACATCATGTCATCATACTATGAAACAAGTCATGTGATCATACAATAAAACATGTCATCATACTATAAAACATCATGTCATCATACTATAAAACATCATGTCATCATACAATAAAACATCATGTCATCATACTATAAAACAAGTCATGTGATCATACAATAAAACATCATGTCATCATACTATAAAACATCATGTCATCATACTATAAAACATCATGTCATCATACAATAAAACATGTCATCATACTATAAAACATCATGTCATCATACTATAAAACATCATGTCATCATACAATAAAACATCATGTCATCATACTATAAAACAAGTCATGTGATCATACTATAAAACATCATGTCATCATACAATAAAACATCATGTCATCATACTATAAAACAAGTCATGTGATCATACTATAAAACATCATGTCATCATACTATAAAACATCATGTCATCATACTATAAAACATCATGTCATCATACTATAAAACATCATGTCATCATACAATAAAACATCATGTCATCATACTATAAAACAAGTCATGTGATCATACTATAAAACATCATGTCATCATACTATAAAACATCATGTCATCATACAATAAAACATCATGTCATCATACTATAAAACAAGTCATGTGATCATACAATAAAAAATCATGTCATCATACTATAAAACATCATGTCATCATACAATAAAACATGTCATCATACTATAAAACATCATGTCATCATACAATAAAACATCATGTCATCATACTATAAAACATCATGTCATCATACTATAAAACAAGTCATGTGATCATACTATAAAACATCATGTCATCATACTATAAAACATCATGTCATCATACTATAAAACATCATGTCATCATACTATAAAACATCATGTCATCATACAATAAAACATCATGACATCATACTATAAAACATCATGACATCATACTATAAAACATCATGTCATCATACTATAAAACATCATGTCATCATACAATAAAACATGTCATCATACTATAAAACATCATGTCATCATACAATAAAACATCATGTCATCATACTATAAAACATCATGTCATCATACTATAAAACAAGTCATGTGATCATACTATAAAACATCATGTCATCATACTATAAAACATCATGTCATCATACAATAAAACATCATGTCATCATACTATAAAACATCATGTCATCATACAATAAAACATCATGACATCATACTATAAAACATCATGTCATCATACTATAAAACATCATGTCATCATACTATAAAACATCATGTCATCATACAATAAAACATCATGTCATCATACTATAAAACAAGTCATGTGATCATACAATAAAACATCATGTCATCATACTATAAAACATCATGTCATCATACTATAAAACAAGTCATGTGATCATACAATAAAACATGTCATCATACTATAAAACATCATGTCATCATACAATAAAACATCATGTCATCATACTATAAAACAAGTCATGTGATCATACAATAAAACATCATGTCATCATACTATAAAACATCATGTCATCATACTATAAAACATCATGTCATCATACAATAAAACATGTCATCATACTATAAAACATCATGTCATCATACTATAAAACATCATGTCATCATACAATAAAACATCATGTCATCATACTATAAAACAAGTCATGTGATCATACTATAAAACATCATGTCATCATACAATAAAACATCATGTCATCATACTATAAAACAAGTCATGTGATCATACTATAAAACATCATGTCATCATACTATAAAACATCATGTCATCATACTATAAAACATCATGTCATCATACTATAAAACATCATGTCATCATACAATAAAACATCATGTCATCATACTATAAAACAAGTCATGTGATCATACTATAAAACATCATGTCATCATACTATAAAACATCATGTCATCATACAATAAAACATCATGTCATCATACTATAAAACAAGTCATGTGATCATACAATAAAACATCATGTCATCATACTATAAAACATCATGTCATCATACTATAAAACATCATGTCATCATACAATAAAACATGTCATCATACTATAAAACATCATGTCATCATACAATAAAACATCATGTCATCATACTATAAAACATCATGTCATCATACTATAAAACAAGTCATGTGATCATACTATAAAACATCATGTCATCATACTATAAAACATCATGTCATCATACTATAAAACATCATGTCATCATACTATAAAACATCATGTCATCATACAATAAAACATCATGACATCATACTATAAAACATCATGACATCATACTATAAAACATCATGTCATCATACTATAAAACATCATGTCATCACACTATAAAACATGTCATCATACTATAAAACATCATGTCATCATACTATAAAACATCATGTCATCATACTATAAAACATCATGTCATCATACTATAAAACATCATGTCATCATACTATAAAACATCATGTCATCATACAATAAAACATCATGTCATCATACTATAAAACATCATGTCATCATACAATAAAACATCATGTCATCATACTATAAAACAAGTCATGTGATCATACAATAAAACATCATGTCATCATACTATAAAACATCATGTCATCATACAATAAAACATCATGTCATCATACTATAAAACAAGTCATGTGATCATACTATAAAACATCATGTCATCATACTATAAAACAAGTCATGTGATCATACTATAAAACATCATGTCATCATACTATAAAACAAGTCATGTGATCATACTATAAAACATCATGTCATCATACTATAAAACATCATGTCATCATACTATAAAACATCATGTCATCATACTATAAAACATCATGTCATCATACTATAAAACATCATGTCATCATACTATAAAACATCATGTCATCATACAATAAAACATCATGTCATCATACTATAAAACAAGTCATGTGATCATACTATAAAACATCATGTCATCATACTATAAAACATCATGTCATCATACTATAAAACATCATGTCATCATACAATAAAACATCATGTCATCATACTATAAAACATCATGTCATCATACTATAAAACATCATGTCATCATACAATAAAACATCATGTCATCATACTATAAAACAAGTCATGTGATCATACAATAAAACATCATGTCATCATACTATAAAACATCATGTCATCATACAATAAAACATCATGTCATCATACTATAAAACATCATGTCATCATACAATAAAACATGTCATCATACTATAAAACAAGTCATGTGATCATACAATAAAACATCATGTCATCATACTATAAAACATCATGTCATCATACAATAAAACATCATGTCATCATACTATAAAACAAGTCATGTGATCATACTATAAAACATCATGTCATCATACTATAAAACATCATGTCATCATACTATAAAACATCATGTCATCATACTATAAAACAAATCATGTGATCATACTATAAAACATCATGTCATCATACTATAAAACATCATGTGATCATACTATAAAACATCATGTCATCATACTATAAAACATCATGTCATCATACTATAAAACATCATGTCATCATACAATAAAACATCATGTCATCATACTATAAAACAAGTCATGTGATCATACTATAAAACATCATGTCATCATACTATAAAACATCATGTCATCATACTATAAAACATCATGTCATCATACAATAAAACATCATGTCATCATACTATAAAACAAGTCATGTGATCATACTATAAAACATCATGTCATCATACTATAAAACATCATGTCATCATACTATAAAACATCATGTCATCATACTATAAAACATCATGTCATCATACTATAAAACATCATGTCATCATACTATAAAACATCATGTCATCATACTATAAAACATCATGTCATCATACTATAAAACATCATGTCATCATACAATAAAACATCATGTCATCATACTATAAAACATCATGTCATCATACTATAAAACATTATGTCATCATACTATAAAACAAGTCATGTGATCATACTATAAAACATCATGTCATCATACTATAAAACATCATGTCATCATACTATAAAACATCATGTCATCATACTATAAAACATCATGTCATCATACTATAAAACATCATGTCATCATACTATAAAACATCATGTCACCATACAATAAAACATCATGTCATCATACTATAAAACAAGTCATGTGATCATACTATAAAACATCATGTCATCATACTATAAAACAAGTCATGTGATCATACAATAAAACATCATGTCATCATACTATAAAACATCATGTCATCATACTATAAAACATCATGTCATCATACAATAAAACATCATGTCATCATACTATAAAACATCATGTCATCATACTATAAAACAAGTCATGTGATCATACAATAAAACATCATGTCATCATACTATAAAACATCATGTCATCATACTATAAAACATCATGTCATTATACAATAAAACATCATGTCATCATACTATAAAACAAGTCATGTCATCATACTATAAAACATCATGTCATCATACTATAAAACATCATGTCATCATACTATAAAACATCATGTCACCATACAATAAAACATCATGTCATCATACTATAAAACAAGTCATGTGATCATACTATAAAACATCATGTCATCATACTATAAAACAAGTCATGTGATCATACAATAAAACATCATGTCATCATACTATAAAACATCATGTCATCATACTATAAAACATCATGTCATCATACAATAAAACATCATGTCATCATACTATAAAACATCATGTCATCATACTATAAAACAAGTCATGTGATCATACAATAAAACATCATGTCATCATACTATAAAACATCATGTCATCATACTATAAAACATCATGTCATTATACAATAAAACATCATGTCATCATACTATAAAACATCATGTCATCATACTATAAAACATCATGTCATTATACAATAAAACATCATGTCATCATACTATAAAACAAGTCATGTGATCATACAATAAAACATCATGTGATCATAGAATAACATGTCATGTGATCACAGAATAACACGTCATGTGATCTTAGAATTAAACATTATGTGTTCATAGAAGGATAAGTCATCCATCCATCTTCTTCTGCTTATCCCAAGTGGGGTCGCGGGGGCAGCAGCCTAAGCAGAGAAGCCCTCTCCCCAGCCACTTAGTCCAGTCCCTCCCAAGGGGATCCTGAGGCGTTCTCAGGCCAGCTGGGAGACATAGTCTTGCCACCGTGACCTGGGTCTTCCTCGTGGTCTCCAACGGGTCAGACAGGAAGTGTTTAGGACTTCCTGACTAGATACCTGAACCACCTCATCTGGCTCCTCTCCATGTGGAGGAGCAGCGGCTTTACTTTGAGTTCCTCCCGGATGGCAGAGCTTCTCACCCTATCTCTAAGGGAGAGACCTGGAAACTCATTTGGGCCGCTTGTACCCGTGATCTTATCCTTTCGGTCATGACCCAAAGCTCATGACCATAGGTGAGGATGGGAACGTAGATCGACCGGTAAATTGAGAGCTTTGCCTTCCGGCTCAGCTCCTTCTTCACCACAACAGCGTCCACATTACTGAAGACGCCGCACCGGATCTCACCATCCACTCTTCCCTCACTCGTGAACAAGACTCCCAGGTACTTGAACTCCTCCACTTGGGGCAGGGTCTCCTCCCCAACTCGGGAGAGAACCATGGTTGGAACACACCCTCCGGTCCCCCCTTCTTATAGACAGGAACCACCACCCCGGTCTACCAATCCAGATGTACCGCCCCTGATGTCCCTGCAGAGTCTTGTCAACCAAGACAGCCCCACAACATCCAGAACCTGTTTGGTGCACAAGCACAGACAACAGTCAGGACCCGTGCCCCCACCCAGAGGTGGAGGGAGGCTGCCCTCTCGTCGACTGGGTGGAACTCCAACATACAGCCTTTGACCCGGGGGGGCCACACAAGAATTGCCACCTCTGCCCGTCGCCTCTCTGCTTGCAACACCCGAGTGGAAGAGAGTCCAGCATGCTTCCAAATTCTTTACTGTGCGTCAAAGTGAGTCCGACCACATCCAGCCAGAACTTCTCCACCTTGTGCACCAGCTCAGGCTCCTCCCCACCCCCCCGGCCAGGTGAGCCCATTGGAGGGGGGCGCCCACGTTGCCCCCATGGAGGCCCCAGGCCTGGCTCCAAAGGGGACCCAGTGAGGGGAGGCTGTGTCCTTGGTTCTATTTCACATCTGCTCTTTGTCGGCTGCCTCACCTCGGACCTGGCAGACCCGACCAGGGGCACAGAAGGAGGAGCCAGGACTACATGTGGCGGCTCAGAGAGGAGGGAGTCATGTGATCAGAAATTAATAAATCAATGTATTCATCCTCACACTCACAGCAATTCATCCAACCGTGTGTGTGTGTGTGTGTGTGTGTGTGTGTGTGTGTGTGTGTGTACTGACTGTAGACATCCAGTCTGAGTGCAGGAAGTGTCCACATAAAGTCTGAGGGACACACGGAAGTCCTCCACCTGCTGCTCCATCACACACATCTGCCTCTGCACCATCACCATGTGCTGCACACACACACACACACACATATCCGCCTGTCAGAGGAGGTGCAAAACACACACACACACACATGCCAGCCTGTCACAGTAAGTGCAAAACACACACACACACACACACACGTGTCCGCCTGTCACAGGAGGTGCAAAACACACACACATGCCCACACACACACACACTAAGACACACACACACACATATCCGCCTGTCAGAGGAGGTGCAAAACACACACACACACACATGCCAGCCTGTCACAGTAAGTGCAAAACACACACACACACACACACACGTGTCCGCCTGTCACAGGAGGTGCAAAACACACACACATGCCCACACACACACACACTAAGACACACACACACACATGTCAGCCTGTCACAGTAAGTGCAAAACACACACACACACTAAGACACACACACACACGTGTCTGCCTGTCACAAGAGGTGCAAAACACACACACACACACACACACACACACACACACACACACACACACACACACTAAGACACACACACACACACACACACACTAAGACACACACACTAAGACACACACACACACACACACACACTAAGACACACACACACACACACACTCACACACACTAAGACACACACACACACACACACACACACACACACACACACACACAGACACACACACAGACAGAGAGCAGGAAAGGCGACATGAGGGCAAAGAGTGGGTCCTGCTGCTGTCGCCATGACAACCAGACTTCTCATCAGCACCAACACACCATCTTGCTCTCCACCACTTCTTCTTCTGCAGGCTCCAGGCGGATCTCCTGTGGAGGACAACAGGTCATGTGGTCATGTGGTCATGTGGTCATGTGATCATGTGATCATGTGGTCATGTAGTCATGTGGTCATGTGGTCATGTAGTCATGTGGTCATGTAGTCATGTGGTCATGTGGTCATGTGATCATGTGGTCATGTGGTCATGTGATCATGTGGTCATGTGATCATGTGGTCATGTGGTCATGTGGTCATGTGGTCATGTGATCATGTAGTCATGTGGTCATGTAGTCATGTGGTCATGTGGTCATGTGATCATGTGGTCATGTGGTCATGTAGTCATGTGGTCATGTGGTCATGTGGTCACGTGGTCATGTGATCATGTGGTCATGTGGTCATGTGGTCATGTGGTCATGTAGTCATGTGATCATGTGGTCATGTGATCATGTGGTCATGTGATCATGTGGTCATGTGGTCATGTGATCATGTGGTCATGTGGTCATGTGATCATGTGATCATGTGATCATGTGATCATGTGGTCATGTGATCATGTGATCATGTGGTCATGTGGTCATGTGGTCATGTGGTCATGTGGTCATGTGATCATGTGATCATGTGGTCATGTGGTCATGTGGTCATGTAGTCATGTGATCATGTGGTCATGTGATCATGTGGTCATGTGATCATGTGGTCATATGATCATGTGGTCATGTGATCATGTGGTCATGTAGTCATGTGATCATTTGATCATGTGATCATATGATCATGTGGTCATGTAGTCAGATGATCATGAAGCAATATGATCATGTAGTCATGTGATCATGTAGTCATGTGATCATGTGGTCATGTGATCATGTGACTTATATGTAAACAAATGTTAGTTTGAGTGTTTGAGGGCACGTCCAAACAATGATGTCATCTCTACATTCCAGTCAATCAATTGAGATGAAGAATAAATGAAGTAAAGTGTAAAATAGTTCCTGCAAATGTTGATTGATGACAATAAACAGCCGTCATTGAAACACGGAAATTATTATTATGATCATCATTATGATTATTACTATATTGTCATTATTAATATTTTCATTGTTATAGCTATTATTATTATTGTTACTATTGTTAATGTTAGCATTATTATTGTTGTTATTATTATTATTAATATTTTTTTATTATTATTAATGCATCAGTATTAGTATTAAAACTATAGTATAATTATTATTAGTACTATTATTATTGTTCTTATTAATATTACTTGTGTTATTTTTACTTTAAAAAATATTTTTTATTAATATAACTATTATCATTATTGTTATTATTATTATTAGTGGTAATATCATTAATCATTTTAATATAGTTTTTTGTTATTGTTAATATTATTGTTATTAATATTATTACATTATTATTATTATTATTATTATTGTAAGTATTAATATTATTATTATGGTTAATATTGTTTTGATGATTGTAAAAATAATAATTATCATTATAATAATGTTATTATCATTGTTGTTATTATAGTTATTACTATTACAAAATTATTTTTATTATTATTAGCTATATTATCTTTACTAATACTACTATTATTCCCATTATTATTATTGTAGTTAGTATTGGTATTATTATTATAACTGTATTATCATCATTATTATGATTATTGTCATTATTATTACTGTTATTTCCATTATTATTATCATTATTACCACTATTGTTATTATTATTATTATAGCTGTATTATTATTATTATTAATACCAGTATTATCATTTTAGTTTCAACACTTATTATTATTTTATTTAAAAATCCCCCCCCCCCCATTATTATTATTGTTATTGTTATTATAATAACTGTAGTATCATTATTATTATTATTATTATTATTATTATTAATCTATTTATTGGTGTTGTTAGTTCGGTGATCATGAACCTTTTGTTCCAGGCGGTCTATGAGTTTCTGCAGTCTGGTGACTTGTGTGGTCCAGTGGTGGTCCTGGTCCACAGCCCCTGTCAGGCCTTTGTTGGGGGACAAACTGTAGTTCCTGTCAGGTCTGCGCTTGGAGCGACGTCCTGACCACTGGATGGACACCACCTCTGCCTTGGGAGGACCCAGTCTGTGGTAGTAATACACACAGTACTACAATATCATCATAATACTACTATATCATCATAATACTACTACATCATCATAATACTACAACGTCCTCAAAATACTACTATATCATCACAATACTACTATATCATCATAATACTACTATATCGTCATAATACTACTATATCATCATAATACTACTATATCATCATAATACTACTATATCATCATAATACTACTATATCATCATAACACTACTATATCATCATAATACTACAATCTCATCATAATACTACTATATCATCATAATACTGCTATATCATCATAATACTACAATCTCATCATAATACTACTATATCATCATAACACTTCTATATCATCATAATACTACAATCTCATCATAATACTACTATATCATCATAATACTGCTATATCATCATAATACTACTATCTCATCATTATACTACTATATCATCATACCACAATGTTATCATAATACTACTATATCATCATAATACTACTACATCATCATAATACTACTATATTATCATAATACTACTATATCATCATAATACTACTATATCATCATAATACTACTATATCGTCATAATACTACTATATCATCATAATACTACTATATCATCATAATACTACTATATCATCATAATACTACTATATCATCATAATACTACTATATCGTCATAATACTACTATATCATCATAATACTACTATATCATCATAATACTACTATCTCATCATAATACTACTATATCATCATACCACAATGTTATCATAATACTACTATATCATCATAATACTACTACATCATCATAATACTACTATATTATCATAATACTACTATATCATCATAATACTACTATATCATCATAATACTACTATATCGTCATAATACTACTATATCATCATAATACTACTATATCATCATAACACTACTATATCATCATAACACTACTATATCATCATAATACTACAATCTCATCATAATACTACTATATCATCATAATACTACTATATCATCATAATACTACAATCTCATCATAATACTACTATATCATCATAATACTACTATATCATCATAATACTACAATCTCATCATCATAATACTATATCATCATAATACTACTATCTCATCATAATACTACTATATCATCATACCACAATGTTATCATAATACTACTATATCATCATAATACTACTACATCATCATAATACTACTATATTATCATAATACTACTATATCATCATAATACTACTATATCATCATAATACTACTATATCGTCATAATACTACTATATCATCATAATACTACTATATCATCATAATACTACTATATCATCATAATACTACTATATCATCATAATACTACTATATCGTCATAATACTACTATATCATCATAATACTATTATATCATCATAATACTACTATATCATCATAATACTACTATATCGTCATAATACTACTATATCATCATAATACTATTATATCATCATAATACTACTATATCATCATAATACTACTATATCGTCATAATACTACTATATCATCATAATACTACTATATCATCATAATACTACTATATCATCATAATACTACTATCTCATCATAATACTACTATATCATCATACCACAATGTTATCATAATACTACTATATCATCATAATACTACTACATCATCATAATACTACTATATCATCATAATACTACTATATCATCATAATACTACTATATCGTCATAATACTACTATATCATCATAATACTACTATATCATCATAATACTACTATATCATCATAACACTACTATATCATCATAATACTACAATCTCATCATAATACTACTATATCATCATAATACTACTATATCATCATAATACTACAATCTCATCATCATAATACTATATCATCATAATACTACTATCTCATCATAATACTACTATATGATCATACCACAATGTTATCATAATACTACTATATCATCATAATACTACTATATCCTCATAATACTACAATGTCATCATACTACTACTATATCATCATACTACTATATCATCATACTACTACTATATCATCATAATACTACTATATCACCATAATACTACTATATCATCATACCACAATGTTATCATAATACTACTATATCATCATAATACTACTATATCATCATAATACTACTATATTATCATAATACTACTATATCATCATAATACTACTATATCATCATAACACTACTATATCATCATAATACTACAATCTCATCATAATACTACTATATCATCATAATACTACTATATCATCATAATACTACAATCTCATCATCATAATACTATATCATCATAATACTACTATCTCATCATAATACTACTATATGATCATACCACAATGTTATCATAATACTACTATATCATCATAATACTACTATATCCTCATAATACTACAATGTCATCATACTACTACTATATCATCATACTACTATATCATCATACTACTACTATATCATCATAATACTACTATATCATCATAACACTACTATATCATCATAATACTACAATCTCATCATAATACTACTATATCATCATAATACTACTATATCATCATAATACTACAATCTCATCATCATAATACTATATCATCATAATACTACTATCTCATCATAATACTACTATATGATCATACCACAATGTTATCATAATACTACTATATCATCATAATACTACTATATCATCATACTACTACAATGTCATCGTACTACTACTATATCATCATACTACTACTATATCATCATAATACTACTATATCATCATAATACTACTATATCATCATACTACTACAATGTCATCATACTACTACTATATCATCATACTACTACAATAAGATGATAATACTACAATACTATTCTGCATGGTGACATCATCAGTTAGTGTGACTAGTGTAGGAGGACTTGCTAACTTGTCCTTTTGTCCGCCCACCTGGTCCTCTTTTCTCCTCGACTGCACCCAGCTTTCATTGCTGCCTGTCCTAAAACTCTAGTCCTAAAAATAAAAGTCCTAAAAAGTCCTAAAAACACAGGTTCCAAAAACACAAGCCCCAAAACATAAGATGTAACACACTTAGTCATCATATTAGGTAACACACCTAGTCATCACATTAGGTAACAGACTTAGTCATCACATTAGGTAACAGACTTAGTCATCACATTAGGTAACACACCTAGTCATCACATTTGGTAGCACACCTAGTCATCACATTAGGTAGCACACCTGGTAACCATATTATGTAACACATCTAATCATTATTATGTAACACATCTAGTCACCATACTATGTAACATATCTAGTAACCATATCATGTAACACATATAGTAATTGTATTAGGTAACACAGCAAGTAGCCATATTATGTAACACATCTAGTCATCGTATTATGTAACACACCTAGTAATCACATTTGGTAACACACCTAGTCATCATATTACATAACACACCTAGTTATCATATTATGTAACACACCTAGTCATCATGTTTGGTAACACACCTAGTCATTATATTAGGTAACACGTAGTAACCATGTTTGGTAACACACCCAGTCATTATATTAGGTAACACGTAGTAACCATCTTTGCTAAAACACCCAGTAACCATTTTTGGTAACACACCTAGTCATCATATTATATAACACACAGTAACCATGTTTGGTAACACACCTAGTCATTATATTAGGTAACACGTAGTAGCCATGGTTGGTAAAACACCCAGTAACCATGTTTGGTAACACACCCAGTCATTATATTAGGTAACAGGTAGTAACCATGTTTGGTAAAACACCCAGTAACCATTTTTGGTAACACACATAGTCATCATGTTTGGTAACACACCTAGTCATCATATTATGTAACACGCAGTAACCATGTTTGGTAACACACCTAGTCATTATATTAGGTAACACGCCTAGTCATCACATTTGGTAACACACCTAGTAAACATATTAGGTAACACACCCAGTCTGTAACACATCTAGTCTTTATAATATGTAACACACCTAGTAACCATATTATATAACACAAATATTCAACATATTATGTAACACATACTAACAATGTTTGGTAAAACATTTAGTAACCATGTTTGGTAACACACCTAGTAAACATATTAGGTAACACACCCAGTCTGTAACACATCTAGTCTTTATAATATGTAACACACCTAGTAACCATATTATATAACACAAATATTCAACATATTATGTAACACATACTAACAATGTTTGGTAAAACATTTAGTAACCATGTTTGGTAACACACCTGGTCATCATATCATGTAACACAACTAGTAACCATATTTGGTAACACACCTAGTCATCACACCTATAGTAACCATATTAAGTAACACATCTAGTCATTATATTAGGTAACATAGCTAGTAACCTTGTTAGGTAACACACTCAGTTATCATATTAGGTATGACATCTAGTCATCATGTTAGGTAACACCCAGTAGCCATATTAGGTAACACACCTCGTCATGATATTATGTAACACACCTAGTAACCACATTTGACACAAGACGTGGGAATATTGCGTAGACATGGCGGCGCTGAAGTGAAAAGTGGTTGCATCAGCTCTGAGCTCTTTCATGTTTTCATGTCTTTAAAATGTTTTTACCTCATTTTTGGTGGACTTGTTGCCCCTGTACTGCAAACCATACCATTTCCCCATCGTGGGAGGAATTCAGTCCCTCCCACCCGGCAGTGAACATCATAACATAAAACCTCATCACAGATGTTAGACCAGACGAAGAACTGGATCACGACTCACTTCTCCTGGCGAGTCTGCTCGGCGGTGGTTTCCATGGCGCACTCCAGCGAGCTCTGGAGGGAGTGGAGCTGATTGGTGGTCTCCTTCAGCAGGAAGCGGGTGACAAACTGCTCCAGGTGGGTGGACTCCTGGTAGTCCTGCCAATCAGGGGGAGGGGAGAGGTGTCAGCGCCTGAAAGTCTGTCAGCGTCTGGAGCGCTCAAGAAAGTATTGCCACAGGTTGGTAGGCGGACATGTCTCGGCACTTCCTGTAATGTTGGCGTTCCACGGGGCAGCGTGTAACTATATTTATGATCATGTGTGGGGCTGAGGTCGCCGAGGTAGTTAAGAAGCTCCTCGGTGGCAGTGCCCCAGATGTGAATGAGATCTGCCCAGAGTTCCTTAAGGGTCCGGATGCTGTGGAGCTGTCTTGGTTGACAAGACTCTGCAGCATCGCGTGGACATCGGGGGCGGTACCTCTGGATTGGGAGACCGGGAAGAAGGGGGACAGGAGGGTGTGTTCCAACTATCGTGGGATCACACTCATCAGCCTTCCCGGTAAGGTCTATTCAGGTGTACTGGAGAGGAGGCTACCCTGGATAGTCCAACCTCGAATTCAGGAGGAGCAGTGTGGTTTTGGTCCTGGTCGTGGAACTGTGGACCAGCTCTATACTCTGGGCAGGGTTCTTGAGGGTGCATGGGAGTTTGCCCAACCAGTCTACATGGGTTTTGTGGACTTGGAGAAGGCATTCAACCCTCAGGAAGTCCTGTGGGGAGTGCTCTAAGAGTATGGGGTATCGGACTGTCTGATTGTGGCAGCCCGCTCCCTGTATGATCAGTGTCAGAGCTTGGTACGCACTGCTGGCAGTAAGTCAAATCAGTTTCAAGGGTTGGACTCTGCCAAGGCTGCCCTTTGTCACCGATTCTATTCACAACTTTTATGGACAGAATCTCTAAGTGCAGTCAGGGCGTTGAGGGGATCTGGTTTTCATGGTTGCAGGAATAGGTCTCTGCTTTTTGCAGATGATGTGGTCCTGCTGGCTTCATCTGGCCAAGATCTTCAGCTCTCACTGGATCGGTTCACAGCTGGGTTTGAAGCGACTGGGATGAAATCAGCACTGCCAAGTCTGAGTCCATAGGTTTTGCACGGAAAATGGCAGAGTGTCATCTTCGGGTCGTGGAGGAGATCTTGTCACGCGGGTCGATGCAGCGTCTGCAGTAATGCCGACCCTGCATCGGTCCGTCGTGGTGAAGAATGAGCTGAGCTGGAAAGTAGCTCTCAATTTATTGGTTGATATTCGTCCCGACCCTCACCTACGGTCATGAGTTTTAGGTTATGACCTAAAGGACAAGATCACGTGTACATGCGGCCGGAATGAGTTTCCTCCATCGGGTGGCGGGTCTCTCCCTTAGAGATAAGGTGAGAAGATCTGTCATTCGGAAGGAGCTCAGCCTAAGGCCACTGCTCCCCCACATCAAGGGGATCCAGATCAGGTGGTTTGGGCATCTGGTCGGAATGCACCCCAGATGTTTTCCTGGTGAGGGGTTTCAGGCACGCCCGACCTGGTAGGAGGACACGGGGAAGACCAAAGACACGTTGGAGAGACTAGGTCTCCCTGCTGGCCAGGGAACTGTTTGAATAATCATGTATATATATTATACAACATTAGTATGCTTAAAGTACGTTGCTATAGTCATTAGCTACTGTGCTTAAGCTGCAATTGTTTATCTGTGCAAGGACAAAACTTCATGTCTGAGGGGTGGCCTCAGCCGCAGATGTTATCTTTGTTTTAGCTCACAAACAGCCAATGACTTCAAGGACCTCAACGAAGATAAGATGACAGCATGCAGACGAAGCAGAAACAAGGAAGTCACAAGGCCCAGCACAGTCCGTCACATATTGTGCGTACTGGACCTGCTTTACATGATATATGTGACCACTCCTTTTAGAGGCGGCGTCAGTGATGTTGATTATGGAACTCCTGAATAAATAGAGGGACGTAGGAGCTGAACCTTAGAGCGTAGGACGAGACTGTGACTCGGTGTGCAGCTCCATGCGTTCTCCTCATGAGCTAAATTGAACTCTCTCTCTGCATGGTTCCGGGTTTCTTGTCTGATTAATAGATGTCATCAGTGTTTGAACCTGACGGGAACACCTCGGGTTTCCCCGGGACAAACTAGCTGCGGAGAGGATAGCCTGTGCTTCTCTGCTTGGGCTGCTGCCCCCGCGACCCGACCTTAAATAAGCGTAAGAAGATGGATGGATGGATACTGCATGTAACTATATTTAGTAACATGCTGCAGTCAGATGTACACCACATTGTGTGACACAAATGTGACGCACGTACGTGTTTGCATACTTGCACATCTATAATTGTGTACGTGTGGTGTTGTTGTGCTGCAAAAGGTGTTGGCGCGTGCAAGGTGGAACATTTTGTCAGATCTCCTTCCCGCACGTGCTGGTGAACGCACGCTGGTGTTCTGGAAATGTCTTGACGGCACGACGACAAGCTCACCTTCTTGGTCTTGTCCATGGCTTTCAGGATGGACACGTTGAGTTCCTCCAAGGCCGCCAACACATTCTTGTATTCCCCGAGGTGCTGCGAGAAATACTCTTTGTCCCCAAAGAGTCAAGAAGACGGCAGGACATGGTTGACATAGCTATCAGGAACTGGTCTCGATAATGTCTATCAGTAACTGGTCTATCAGTAACTGGTCTATCAGGAACTGGTCTTCATAATGTCTATCAGTAACTGGTCTATCAGGAACTGGTCTTCATAATGTCTATCAGTAACTGGTCCATCAGTAACTGGTCTATCAGTAACTGGTCTTTATAATGTCTATCAGTAACTGGTCTATCAGTAACTGGTCTATCAGTAACTGGTCTATCAGGAACTGGTCTTCATAATGTCTATCAATAACTGGTCTATCAGTAACTGGTCTATCAGTAACTGGTCTATCAGGAACTCGTCTACCAGTAACTGGTCTATCAGTAACTGGTCTATCAGGAACTGGTCTTCATAATGTCTATCAGTAACTGGTCTATCAGTAACTGGTCTATCAGGAACTCGTCTACCAGTAACTGGTCTATCAGTAACTGGTCTTCATAATGTCTATCAGTAGCTGGTCTATCAGGAACTTGTCTACCAGTAACTGGTCTATCAGTAACTGGTCTACCAGTAATTGGTCTTCATAATGTCTATCAATAACTGGTCTATCAGGAACTCATCTATCAGTAACTGATCAATCAGTAACTGGTCTTCATAATGTCTATCAGTAACTGGTCTATCAGTAACTGGTCTTCATAATGTCTATCAATAACTGGTCTATCAGTAACTGGTCTATCAGTAACTGGTCTTCATAATGTCTATCAATAACTGGTCTATCAGTAACTGGTCTATCAGTAACTGGTCTATCAGGAACTGGTCTTCATAATGTCTATCAATAACTGGTCTATCAGTAACTGGTCTATCAGTAACTGGTCTATCAGGAACTGGTCTTCATAATGTCTATCAGTAACTGGTCTATCAGTAACTGGTCTTCATAATGTCTATCAGTAACTGGTCTATCAGTAACTGGTCTACCAGTAGTTGGTCTTCATAATGTCTATCAATAACTGGTCTTTCAGTAACTGGTCTATCAGTAACTGGTCTACCAGTAATTGGTTTTCATAATGTGTATCAATAACTGGTCTATCAGTACTGGTCTTCATAATGTTTATCAGTAACTGGTCTATCAGTAAATGGTCTACCAGTAATTGGTTTTCATAATGTGTATCAATAACTGGTCTATCAGTACTGGTCTTCATAATGTTTATCAGTAACTGGTCTATCAGTAAATGGTCTACCAGTAATTGGTTTTCATAATGTGTATCAATAACTGGTCTATCAGTACTGGTCTTCATAATGTTTATCAGTAACTGGTCTATCAGTAAATGGTCTACCAGTAATTGGTTTTCATAATGTGTATCAATAACTGGTCTATCAGTACTGGTCTTCATAATGTCTATCAATAACTGGTCTATCAGTACTGGTCTTCATAATGTCTATCAATAACTGGTCTATCAGTAACTGGTCTATCAGTAACTGGTCTATCAGGAACTGGTCTTCATAATGTCTATCAGTAACTGGTCTATCAGTAACTGGTCTTCATAATGTCTATCAGTAACTGGTCTATCAGTAACTGGTCTACCAGTAGTTGGTCTTCATAATGTCTATCAATAACTGGTCTTTCAGTAACTGGTCTATCAGTAACTGGTCTACCAGTAATTGGTTTTCATAATGTGTATCAATAACTGGTCTATCAGTACTGGTCTTCATAATGTTTATCAGTAACTGGTCTATCAGTAAATGGTCTACCAGTAATTGGTTTTCATAATGTGTATCAATAACTGGTCTATCAGTACTGGTCTTCATAATGTTTATCAGTAACTGGTCTATCAGTAAATGGTCTACCAGTAATTGGTTTTCATAATGTGTATCAATAACTGGTCTATCAGTACTGGTCTTCATAATGTTTATCAGTAACTGGTCTATCAGTAAATGGTCTACCAGTAATTGGTTTTCATAATGTGTATCAATAACTGGTCTATCAGTACTGGTCTTCATAATGTCTATCAATAACTGGTCTATCAGTACTGGTCTTCATAATGTCTATCAATAACTGGTCTATCAGTAACTGGTCTTTATAATATCCATCAGTAACACAAAGACTCAACGCAAGTATCGACTTACCACACAGCTCATCAGTGTCCACGTTGCTGCAAACACACACAAACACACACACACACACACACGCACACACACACACACACACACACACACACACACACACACACACACACACACACACACACAACCGTCAGTAACACCCTTATGTGGACAGGGTATGTCACAACTCCTGCCAAGCGACTGTAAATACCAAGCTGTGCTAAATTATACCGTGTACCGTGTTCTTTTATGATTACGAGCTAGCACGTGTTTGTATTTGGTCACAGAACCCTCTAGAGGATTATTCTACTAAGGTCAAAAGTGCACTTGTCCATCACAAGCGCTTCCAGAGAGTGGTGGCTCTTGCCCCCAGGAAACTGGAACCCTACAGGAATGCAGGTTTGGCGTTTCGGAGGAAGTGTAGAGATGTTAGCAACATCTGGCAGGAAGCCCTCACAAGTAGGAGTAGAGGATAGGGGTCGACACAAGCCGTTCACAGGAAATAGGCTGACTGGCCAAGCGACAAACTAGGTGTTAGGTGTTGTCTAGACTGACCGGCCCCAAGGCTAGAACAACAAATAGTAACCGTCTTTGTGTAAAAGGTATTTAAGAGTGGTTGTCCAAAGAGATAGCAGAAGAGTGGTTAAGTCCATACTCCTTCTCTTGGAAGCTGCAGGTTCCAGACTGAGGCTGGCTGAAACAAATAAAGCTTTTTGTTGGACGATTCCTGGTTGGCCTCTTCTTGGCTCATCGCACAGTCGCTCTGTCTTTGTCTTGGGAGAGAAGCACGACCATCAGATTTACAACAAAGGTGGATTTGGTTGTCTTGGTTGCTTTGTCGGGTCTGCTCCTGTCTCTGGCCATGCCCCCCCCCACCCCAACCGAGCAGACGATGTTGTGGAACACCGCAGAGGCCACCACTGTGTATATGTGTTTTGTTGTTGTTTTACTTTTGTGGCTGTGTAGAAGTGGCTGGATGTATCAGCTTTGCTCTTTTAATGTCTTCAATGTCCTTTGTCTTCTTTGATTATTCCCTTTTACACACATGTTAATGTGTGCTATGGCTATGAGCACATGTGATTACCTATTCTGACACACAAAACTCGGCAGTTGCATCGGGGGTGGAGGGTGGGGTTCCAGCCCTAAGCTTCCACCTCCAAGGGCGCAGCTCCATTGTTCATCGTACAGCAGGGTGTGACGCAACACAGGCCTGTATTTTTGTGTCAACCTGAGGGGTCGCTTGTCTCTCGACCTCGGTGCTCGCAGAAGGTATTGGTGATAACGCAGCCAGTCCGTCCTGCAGAAGTCTACACACAACAGATGTGTCTTGACGGAGATAGATATCTACATATATCCATATGTATGACTTATTTATTTTCTATAGTCATATTTGAAATAGCTAGTGTTCCATCTTGTACTCGTTTTATCTTTTCTTCATCTCATGACCCATGGTACACTGTAGACTACCTTGAGCTTGGAATGCAGGAATTTTTCCTATCTCTTCCTGTCTCCAGCTGAGGGAAACAATAGTTATGTGTATTCGCTCTGAAGGGTGGGGGCATATTGAAAAAGACAACACTTCCGTAGTGTTGTCAGATCAATTAGGCGATGCGAATTGAATGTGTTGTTTTTTTAGGTTGGTCTCTCCAGAGCTTTGGAATAAATTGCAAAATACCTATTCTGTTCAGGGTTATCATTTAAAATCAGTTTATGTGTCATAAAAAAGAACTTGGGATTGACCAGCAACTTAAATTCCCTCGGAGGAACATCTGGTCCAAACGCAACAGTCTCCATGAAAGACGAGGAAGGAATTTGGAGCTTCCTCTCTGTGCTCTGTTACAAAGGAGTCTCGTGGCAAAGACCTTGGCTGAAAAAATCTGGATTAGAATATTTGTGTTGGACTTTGCCTTCTCTAAAATGTTATCCAGTTTGCGATTTAGTCCAAAACCACAAAGGTGTGAGGACCTACAGCCCTGCCCATCCTTCAATCACGTCTGGCAGCTTTCGGGTACCTTGAACAGCTGCCAGCTTCTTCCAGTTTGTCCATACAGCCGGGCAACGCTGACTCCCACCGGCAGATGTCCTGCTAGCATGAGTCCAACACGGCACACAACCCTCCACTTCTCCCAAGAGTCCACCGCGTAGCCAGCAACAACCCTTCTGTCAGGACTGGCAGGTTCCCCCAAACCTGACATCTTGTCCATTTTGTTGGGAAGCCAGTTGATCGTTTCCGTTGTTTAGATTTTAGAAAGCGCTACAAAATGATGGTGAAGATGATGATGGTGTACACAACTCACTCTGTGTCGTGCGTGTCGATGGCGTGGAAAAGCTGCTTGAGCTCGTCTGGCGTCAGGACTCCGTCAGAGAAATAAGACTTGAACTCTTCCAGAGTCAGCTTGCCGTCATCTGAGACATAAACACAACAATTTATGTCTCCGTAACAATCTTGAGCGGTCAAACGTTATCACAATGAATGTTACAAAGATTGTCACAAAGAAAGTTACCAATATAAAACTAAAACTGTCAAAAATTGTTGCAACGATTGTTACCAAGATTGTTACAGAGATTATCACAAAGGTTGTTACAAAAATTGTCAGATAGTTACAAAGATTTTCACAAACAATGCTACAAAAATGGTTTTAAAGATTGTTTCAAAAACTGTAACAAAGATAGTTACAAAGAGTGCTACAAAAATGTTACAAATAATGTCTAAAAGATTGTTACAAATATTGTTACCAAGATTGTGACAAAGATTGTTACATAGACTGTCACAAAAATGGTTGCAAGATAGTTACACAAATTTTCACAAAGATAGTTACAAAGATAGTTACAAAGATAGTTACAAATATAGTTACAAAGATCTTCACAAACAATGCTACAAAAATGGTTTCAAAGATTTTTTTTAAAAAACATTACAAAGATAGTTACAAAGAGTGCTACAAAAATGTTACAAAATGTTACAAAGATTGTCAAAAAGATTGTTACAAAGATTGTTACAAATATTGTCAAAAAGATTGTTACAAAGATTGTGACAAAGATTGTTTCAAAGATTGTTACCAAGATTGTGACAAAGATTGTCACTTAGACGGTCACAAACATGCTTACAAGATAGTTACAAAGATTTTCACGAAGATTGTTTAAAGATTTTTACAAAGATTGTCAAAAACGAGTGTGACAAAGATTGTGACAAAGAGTGTTACAAAGATTGACAAAGATTGTCACAAAAATAGTTACAAATATAAAAATTTAAAAAACGGTCACAAAAATTGTTACAAAGATTGGTGCCAAGATTGCTACAGGGATGATCACAAAGGTTGTTACAAAAATTGTCCTTAAAAAAATTTCACAAACATGGTTTCAAAGATTAATTCAAAAACCGTTACAGAGATAGTTACAAAGAGTGCTACAAAAATTTTTACAAAAGTGTTACAACAATGTTGCAAAGATTATCAAAAAGGTTGTTACAAAGATTGTTACAAAGATTGTTTCGAAGATTGTTACCAAGATTGTGACAAAGATTGTCACATAGACTGTAAAAAAAATGGTTACGAGATAGTTACAAAGATTTTCACAAAGATTTTCACAAAGATTGTTACAAAGATTGTCAAAAAAGATTGTGACAGAGTCTTACAAAGATTGACAAAGATAGCTACAAATATATAAAAAAATTTAAAAAACGATCACATAAATTGTTACAAAGATTGGTGCCAAGATTGTTACAGGGATTATCACAAAGATTGTTGCGATTGTAACAGAAATTGTGAGATAGTTACAGAGATTTTCACAAAATAGTTACAAAAACGGTTTCAAAGATGGTTTCAAAGGCTACTACAAATATACTTACAAAGATTGTTAAAAATATCATTACAAAGATTTTCAAAAAGAATGTTACAAAGACTGTGACATAGATCGTGACAAAGAGTGCTACAAAGATTGAAAAAGATTGTCACACAGATAGTTACAAATATTTTTTACAAAAACTGTCACAAACATGGTTTCAAAGATTAATTCAAAAACCGTTACAGAGATAGTTACAAAGAGTGCTACAAAATTTTTTACAAAAGTGTTACAACAATGTTGCAAAGATTGTCAAAAAGGTTGTTACAAAGATTGTTACAAAGATTGTTTGCAAAGATTGTTACCAATATTTTTTACAAAGATTAACACAAATATTGTTACGATTGTTACAAAAATGGTCAGATAGTTACAAAGATTACCACACAAATTGTTTCAGATTGTCACATAGCTGGTTTGGAAGATTGTTACAAATATTGTTAAAGACAGTTACAAAGATAGTTACAAAGATAGTTACAAAGATTGTTTCAAATATTGTAACCAAGATTGTTACAAAGATTGTGACAAGGATTTTGACAAAGATTGTGTCAAAGATGGTCACATAGACTGTGACAAAGATTGTCACGAGATAGTGACAAAGATTTACACACAAATTGTTACAGATTGTCACAAAGCCGGAAGATTGTTACTAGAATTGTTACAAATATTGTTAAAGACAGTTACAAAGAAAGTTACAAATATTGTTTCAAATATTGCAACCACAATTGTTACAAAGATTGTTTCAAAGATTGTGACAAAGATTGTCACATAAACTGTCACAAAGATTGTTACAAGATAGTTACAAATATTTTCACGAAGATTGTTACAAAGATTAACAACAACTGTGTGACAGAGTATTACAAAGATTGACAAATATTGTCACAAAGATAGTTACACATGTTTTACAAAAACTGTCCCAAACATTGTTACAAATATTTTTGCAAAGACTGGTACCAAAATTGTTACAGATACAATCACAGAAATTGTTACGGTTGTTACAAAAATTGTCAGATAGTTATAAAGATTTTCACAAAGAATGCTACCAAAATGGTTTCAAAGATTGTTTCTAAGACTGTTTCAAAGACTGTTACAAAGATAGTTCCGAAATGTTACAGAGATTGTCACAAAGATTGTTACAAAGATTGTCACAAAGAGAATTACAAATATTTTTTACAAAGAATGTCACAAAAATTGTTACAAAGATTGTTGCAAAGACTGTCAGATAGTCACAACAATTGAAGATTGTTGCAAACATTTTCAAAGGTTGTCACAAATACAGTTTAGACGATGTTACAAAGATGTTACAAATATTGCTACTAAGATTTTTACCGACAGTAACAAAGATAGTTACAAAAATGGTTCAAAAATTGTTACAAAGATTGTTAAATATAGTTACAAAGATAGTTACTAAGATTGTTACCAGTTACAGCAATTGTTAAAAGATAGTTAAATACAGTTACAAAGATACTTACTAAGATTGTTACCAAGATTGTCCCAAATATCGTCACAAAGATTGTTACAGGGATTGTTACATAAACTAACAAAAATTGTTACAAGAGGGTTACAAAGATTATTACACAGTTTGTCACAAAGATTGTCACTAAAGATAGTTACAAATATTTTTGCTAAAACTGTCACAAAAATTGTTGCGATTGTTGCAAAGATTGTCACCGAGATTGTTACAGAGATTAGCACAAATACTGTTACAATTTTTACAAACATTGTCAGTTACAAAAATGTTCACAAAATTGTTAAAGATTGTCAAAAAGATAGTTTCAAAGCTTGTTACAAAGATTTTGACAAATATTTTTTTAACAAAGATTGTTACCAAGATTGTTACCAATATTGTTACAAAGATTGTTACCAAGATTGTTACCAAGATTGTAACAAAGATTGTTTCAAAGATTGTGACAAAGACTGTCACATAGACTGTCACAAAGATTGTTACAAGATAGTTACAAAGATTTTCATGAAGATAGTTACAAAGATTGTCAAAAAGATTGTGACAAAGATTGTCAAAAACATACTTAAAATATTTTACAAAAACTCACAAAAATTGTTACAGAGATTGTTACCAAGATTGTTACACAGAATATCACAAAGATTGGAACGATTTTTTACAAACATTGTCAGATAGTTACAAAGATTTTTCACAAATAATATTACAGAGATTGTAACAAAGATTGTTTCAAAAACTGATACAAAGATAGTTACAAAGACCGTTACACTGATTTTAACAAAGATTGTTACAACATTAGTTAAAAAGATTTTCACAAATAATGTTACAAAAATTATTCAAAGGTTGTTACAATGTATGTTAAAAAAGGCTGTTACAAAAATTGTTACACAGATTGTTACACAGTATGTTAAAAAGGCTGTTCCAAAATGGTTACACAGATTGTTACAAAATCTGTTACAAAGAGCATTACACAGATATTCACAAAGATTGCTACAAAATAGTTACAAAGATTTTCAAAAAGAATGTTACAGAAATTGTTTCAAAGATTGATCCAAAATTGTTTCAAATATTGTTACCAAGATTCTTACAAAGATTGTTCAAATTTTTTTTTGTCAGAGATTGTTACAAATATGGTTACAAAGACGGCTACAACAATTGCTACAAATACCGTTACAAAGACTGTCACAAAGGCTGTTACAAAAACTGTTACAAAAATTGTTACAAACATTGTTACAAAGACGGTTGCAAAGATTGTTACAAATATTGTTACAAAAACTGACATGCGCAATCTATCCCATCAAAGTGTTTCTGGTGCTTAATGGAAGACGTAACAAGTGATGAATCAAATAGAAAGTGTAACATTTAGTGAGAATATTTCCTTATGGGCGTGTTCACTTCTCATATTTACCGTTTTTGTCTGCTCTACGTACAATCTGTGAGGGGAAAAGACACAATGTTACCAAAGGCTTTTTCAAAGGGTGCGTGTGTGTGTGCGTGCGTGCGTGCGTGCGTGCGTGCGTGCGTGCGTGCGTGCGTGCGTGCGTGCGTGCGTGCGTGCGTGCGTGCGTGCGTGCGTGTGTGTGTGTGTGTGTGTGTGTGTGTGTAAATGATTGATGAGGTCTCACATTGGAGACAAGAGGAGGTGAATGACCTGGTGGTCTTTGAAGGGTGTGATGAAAGCAACATGCTAGCATGCTGAAGCTAGCTTGTTACTCCTGATGACTTCAAAGTCACAAAGTGCAGCTTTCTTGTGAATAAAAGCACCACACTGAAAATAATTGAAGTTGTCATAGCATAGCATAGTATAACATAGCATAATATGCCATAGCATAGAATAACTTGGCGTGGCATAGCATAGCATAGCATAGCATAGCATAGCATAGTATAACATAGCAGAATATGGCATAGCATAGCAATCAATGCATAGCATAGCATAGCATAGCATCGCATAGCATAGTATAGTATACAACAGTTGTTACAAAGATTGTTACAAAGATTGTTACCAAGATGGTAACAAATACTGTTACAGATATTGTTGTCAAGATTAATACAAAGATTGTCGCAAATACTGTTACAATGATTGTTACAAAAGCTTGTTACCTAGATTGTTAAAAAGATTGTCTGAGAGATTGGCACCACTTTCTATACAAATATTTGGATTTTCACAAAGCCTGTTACAATGATTGTTACAGAGGTTGTTTTTTGTTAACTAAGATAGTTACTTTGTTGTTTCAGTGGTAGTTCCAAATATTGTTACAAAGATAGTTACAAAGATCATTATCAAGATTGTTACAACTACTGTTACAAAGTTGTTGTTTTTTACAAAGATAGTTACTTGGTTGTTACAGTAATAGTTCAAAATATTGTTACAAAGATAGTTGCAAAGATTGTTATTAAGATTGTTACAAATACTGCTACAAAAATGGTACCAATATTGTTACAAAAAAGTTACATGGTTGTTACAGTAACAGTTACAAATATTTTTCCCAAGATTGTTATGATGATTGTTACAAAGATTGTTACCAAGATTGTTAAAAAGATTGTTACCAATATTGTTACAAAGCCTGTTATCGAGCTTGCTACAATGATTGTTACATATATTGTAAAACATAATTTATTTATTTTTATTTTATTTTACAGATATTACAATGATTGTTACAAAGCTTGTTACAAATATTTTTATTTATTTATTTATTTTACAAAGATCAGTACCAGGATTGTTACAATGGTTGTTACAGATATTTATTTTTTACAAAGCTTGGTACAAATGTCGGTACAAATATTGTGAAAATTATTGTAACTAAAATTGTTACCACAAATCTTACAAATATAGTTACAAGAATTGGTACCAAAATTGTTAAGATCGTTATGAAGTTTTTCATTGAATTTGTATTTTTGTTTTTACAAAAAATTGGTAACACGATTATTTCAATGAAATGTTACAATAGTTACAGATACTTATAAAAATGTTACACAGATAGTTACAAAGACTCCTATAAAATATTTTACAAAGATTCTTATAAAGCGTGTTACAAAGATTCTTACGAAGCTTGTTACAATGATTGTTACATATATTGTTACAAATATTGTTACGCAGATTGCTGCAAATATAGTTGCAAAATATATAAATATTGTTACCAATATTGTTACATGTATTGTTACAAAGGTTGTTACAAAGATTTTTACAAATATTGCTGCAAATATCGCTCCACAGATAGTTACAACAGTTGTTACAACGATTGTAACAAAAATCCTCTTCCCCATGCTTGTTGCTCGGCAGACATCATGAGAAAGTTACAGCGGGTGTTTTGTCGCCCAGCGCCTTTGAGCTGTGCGAGAAATTTCAAGCCAATTTAACTTCAGGGGCCCCAACAGCGCCACCATGTGGTGTATTTGTCCCAAGAGTGACAGCACAGGAGGACTGGGGGAGTGCCAGTTTCATCCCTTTTTTCAGCAATAATTATCATCGTAATAATAATAAACATATTAATACCACTACTACTACTAATAATAATAATAATCATACTACTACAATTACAAATACTAATAATAATCATAGTAATTCTACTACTAATAGTAACAATCATAATAATACTACTACTAGTATTAATAATAATAATAACAATCATAATAATAGTTATAGCAATTCTACTAGTAGTAATTACCAAAATAAAAATACTACTAGTAATAATAATCATAATCATCCTCATAATGATAATCATAATAATACTACTACTATTAATAATAATAATCATCATCATAATAATAATCATACTACTACAATTAGTAATCATAATAATAATCATAATAATACTACAACTAATAATAACAATCATAATAATAATATTAATAGTGATAATGATAATCATAATAATACTACTATTAATAATAATAATCATCATAATAATAATCATACTACTATAATGACTAATAATGATAATAATAATAATAATAATCATAGTAACACTACTAATAATAATAGCAATCATAATAATAATATTAATAATAATAATAATAATCATAATAATACTACTATTAATAATAATTATCATAATAATAATAATAATCATACTACTATAATTACTAATAATGATAGTAATAATAATAATCATAGTAACACTACTACTAATAATAACAATCATAATAATAATAATACTAATAATACAAATAATAATCATAGTGATAATACTACTACTACTATTAATAACATCATAATAACAATACTAATAGTAATAATAATAATGATGATAATACTACTACTATTAATAATAATTATAATCATAATACTACTACTACTCGTATTAATAATCATAATACTACTAATACTAATAATAATCGTCATCATACTCATAATAATAATAATAATAATAATAATATATATTGTTGTATTATTACTGTCAATATTAATATTTGTGTAACCACAGTGCGGCTCATCAAAGGCATCACACACACACACACACACACACACACACACACACACACACACACACACACACACACACACACACACACACACACACACACACATATGCACTGAGAGCAGCCAACAGGTTCAGCTGTACCGAGGACGTTGTTGTGGATTGATTGATTGATTGATTGATTGATTGATTGATTGAAGTGAAACCAAAAACAATCCATTTTGCTCCTTTTTTTTCTTTGTTTTTTTTTAAATATGAGTAATATTTTTTTTTTAGAATAGGAGTAATATTTCCACGTTGAACTGGTTGTCCCCCACAAGAATATATGACTATTAATATTCATATTCATATGAGTACTTACATCTATGAATATGAGTACTTACATCTGTGAATATGAATATGAGTACTTACATCTATGAATATGAATATGAGTACTTACATCTGTGAGTATGAATATGAGTACTTACATCTATGAATATGAATATGAGTACTTACATCTATGAAGATGAATATGAGTACTTACATCTATGAATATGAATATGAGTACTTACATCTATGAAGATGAATATGAGTACTTACATCTATGAAGATGAATATGAGTACTTACATCTATGAATATGAATATGAGTACTTACATCTATGAAGATGAATATAAGTACTTACATCTATGAAGATGGACATTCCCGACTGGACATCCGCCGGTGTTTGATCCATCATTTCAACAGTTCCACTTTCACTTTGTCACTCGGGAGAATGTTGTGGCGGCGCGTGACTTCCGGTGTGACCGAGGATCAGACACGCCGCGCCAGCGTCAAGCTGCGATAAGCACGTCACACCACTTCCGTGTTCAACAGGACGGAGGCTGAATGAAGGCGTCGACATTTACCGCGTTTATGGTTTTTTATTAAACACATTAAGAACGATACTGAGTCTATTGAAGGTTTAATATTAAATTGAACGGAAATATATGCATGCTTTTGTTTTGAAAGCACCACATCCGGGTAGTTCTCGCAAGCTTGACTCTGCCGCGGCGGTCGAATCGCAATTATTGTCATTTCCGGTACCAATTTAGAGATATAATTGTTTAACATATGTACTTTTTTAATAAGATGATGCATATGATTAACATTTTATGACAACGACGATTACACAAGTTTGATTGACCCATTTTTTTCATAATGATTACAATTCTTTGATGTTTATTACCTGGGGAACACCACCATCTAGTGGACAAGTTGCATAACTACAGCAGGACTGAATTGATGACAGTAATAAAGTTCAACGTTATTTATTACAATTAATCATTAAATATGTCCAACACATTAATAACCTTTAACGTTAAATACACACAAAAATCTAATAAAGTTAAACATTGAATACATTTAATAAAGTTAAACACAAATGATCAAGTAACAAACTCAACTCAAAACAAACTAGTACTAGTATTTGAAATGTAACATAACATAACATAATTTAACCATAACCATAAACATAATATAGCATAACTATAATACAAACCCCGTTTCCATATGAGTTGGGAAATTGTGTTAGATGTAAATATAAACAGAATACAATGATTTGCAAATCCTTTTCAAGCCATATTCAGTTGAATATGCTACAAAGACAACATATTTCATGTTCAAACTCATAAACTTTTTTTTATTGTGCAAATAATCATTAACTTTAGAATTTGATGTCAGCAACACGTGACAAAGAAGTTGGAAAAGGTGGCAATAAATACTGAAAAAGTTGAGGAATGCTCATCAAACACTTATTTGGGACATCCCACAGGTGTGCAGGCTAATTGGGAACAGGTGGGTGCCATGATTGGCTATAAAAACAGCTTCCATGAAATGCTAAGTCTTTCACAAACAAGGATGGGGTGAGGTACACCCCTTTGTAAGCAAATTGTCGAACAGTTTTAGAACAACATTTCTCAACGAGCTATTGCAAGGAATTTAGGGATTTTACCATCTACGGTTTGTAAAATCATCAAAAGGTTCAGAGAATCTGGAGAAATCACTGCATGTAAGCGATGATATTACGGACCTTTGATCCCCTCAGGCGGTACTGCATTAAAAAACGACATCATCGTGTAAAGGATATCACCACATGGGCTCAGGAACACTTCATAAAACCACTGTCACTAAATACAGTTGGTCGCTGCATCTGTAAGTGCAAGTTAAAACTCTACTATGCAAAGCGAAAGCCATTTATCAACAACACCCAGGAACGCCGCCGGCTTTGCTGGGCCCGAGCTCATCTAAGATGGACTGATGCAAAGTGGGAAAGTGTTCTGTGGTCTGACGAGTCCACATTTCAAATTATATTTGGTAACTGTGAACGTGGTGTCCTCCAGAACAAAGAGGAAAATAATTATCCAGATTGTTATAGGCGCAAAGTGTAAAAGCCAGCATGTGTGATGGTATGGGGGTGCATTAGTGCCCAAGGCATGGATAACTTACACATCTGTGAAGGCACCATTAATGCTGAAAGGCCCATACAGGTTTTGGAGCAACATATGTTGTCATCCAAGCAACGTTATCATGGACGCCCCTGCTTATTTCAGCAAAACAATTCCAAGTCACGTGTTACAACAGCGTGGCTTCGTAGTAAAAGAGTGCGGGTACTTTCCTGGTCCGCCTGCAGTCCAGACCTGTCTCCCATGGAAAATGTGTGTAGCGTAAAATAGGACAGCGGAGACCCCGGACTGTTGAAGGACTGAAGCTCTACATAAAACAAGAATGGGAAAGAATTCCACTTTCAAAGCTTCAACAATTAGTTTCCTCAGTTCCCAAACGTTTATTGAGTGTTGTTAAAAGAAAAGGTGATGTAACACAGTGGTGAACATGCCCTTTCCCAACTACTTTGGCACGTGTGGCAGCCATGAAGTTCTAAGTTTATGAGTTTGAACATCAAATATGTTGTCTTTGTAGCATATTCAACTGAATATGGCTTGAAAAGGATTTGCAAATCATTGTATTCTGTTTATATTTACATCTAACACCATTTCCCAAGTCATATGGAAACGGGGTTTGTATTTATATTATTTATATATTATATATCATATATATAATATATTTTATATATTATGTATTATTATTATTGTCTATTGTGAGCAAACTGTGGTGCTGAATTTCCCCCCAGGGATCAATAAAGTACTTTCTATTCTATTCTATAGCTATAATATAACTACAATACAACCATTCCAGATTCAAGATTGTTTATTGTCATAATCACAGTTAAACAGACAGTTTGCCGTACATGAAATGAAAAAAAATAATAAAAATGTATATACAAGGCATAGTAACATAACATTTTTTCACATTCTGATTGACAGTCAACAGTATAAATATGGAGGTGATCATTAAAGTGTCTTTAATGATCAAAAATGAAAGGTGTCTACAGTGATGGTTCACAGTTGGGGGGTGGTCAAGGTAGCTGTCTTTTGTTCAAAAAGACTAAAGTAAAAATAACTATGATATAACCACAATACAACCATAACATAACACTTCTTGACTGCACTTAAATGTAGAATATATTTATATTATTCATATATTATATATCATATACTGTAAATGATATATGTTATATATTTTTTATTATTATTATTATTGTGTATTGTGAGCGAACTGTGGTGCTGAATTTCCCCCAAGGATCAATAAAGCACTTTCTATTCTATTCTATTCTATAACTATAATATAATAAAATTTTTGTAATATTTCTCTATTTTGTTTCCCTTTAAACCCCCATTATTTACTTTTTTTTTTTTTAATGGATCTCAACTCTGTACACTGCTGCTGGAATTTAAATTTTCCTGAAGGAACCCTCCTGAAGGAATCAATAAAGTACTATCCATCTAATAATAATAATAATAATAGATTTTATTTGTAAAAAGCACTTTACGTTGAGCAAACAACCTCAAAGTGCCACAGTGTAAAAAGATAGTAATAATAAAAATAAATAAAATATAAAACTAGAAACAGCCCAAAGGCTACAACCAGCATGCATGTCTATAGAAAGGCTTTTTTTAAAAAGATGGGTTTTTAAGCCTTTTTTAAAAGCATCCACAGTCTGAGGTGCCCTCAGGTGGTCAGGGAGAGCGTTCCACAGACTGGGAGCAGCGGAGCGGAAAGCCCGGTCTCCCATTGTTCGAAGCTTTGTCCGTGGAGGTTGGAGGAGGTTAGCCCGTATGGAGCGGAGGTGTCGTGTGGAGGATTTGGGGGTGAGCAGTTCTTTGAGGTAGAGGGGGGCATTTCTATCTATCTATCTATCTATCTATCTATCTATCTATCTATCTATCTATCTAACCACAATATAACCATAACATCATTATAACTATAATATAACCACAACATAACTCAAATATAACCACAATCCAACATAACCACGAAGGTGGGGTGACTGGTGAGCGTGACGTCATCAGCGCTTATGTGGCAGCTGCGTGATGACGTCAGTGAACCGCGAGCCAAGCCAAAAAAACAAAACAAAAAAAAGCTTCCACATTCTTTGGGTTCTCGTGTCGGAAATCGGACCAAAAACAGATTTCTGACACGAGAACCGGAAGTCAATATTTATTGTTTTTTATTTAATTGTTTTTTATTTAATTGTTTTTGTCGAATAGAATACAAATTAAACGGTGTTTTGGGCGTAGTTATTGTTCGTCGACACTGAAATACATATTTTTTCAGCTTAATTTTTTAATATTTTTAAATACAATTCTTATTCTACGTAAAATAAATAAAAAAAACCGTTAAAAAAACAAACAAAAAAACGTCATCGCCGAGCAAGTCTCGCGAGAGGAAAGGCGCGCGCCGCGATTGGCCGCCGAGCTGAGATTGCGGGAGTCACGTGACCAGCAGGCAGCGAGCAACACAAACAAGCGCGACGCGGAACAAGACGCCGTGTCAAATCTCCATTTTGTCGCCCACTTCCACGCGCCTCCTTGTCCAACTTCTCCAGCGTCGATTGTTCCCGCGTCTGACGTGTAGCCGCCTCGCGTGTGGCGGCCGTGGACTTTAGCCCCGCGGCCAGCTAGTCAGCTAGCTAGCAGCGGCGTGAGGCAAGTCTCGCGAGAGGAAAGGCGCGCGCCGCGATTGGCCGCGGAGCTGAGATTGCGGGAGTCACGTGACGAGCAGGCAGCGAGCAACACAAACAAGCGCGAGGCGGAAAAAGACTCCGTGTCAAATCTCCATTTTGTCGCCTCCTTGTCCAACTTTTCCAGCGTCGATTGTGCCCGCGTCTGACGTGTAGCCGCCGTGGACTTTAGCCCCGCGGCCAGGTAGCTAGCAGCGGCGTGAGACAGGTGAGTTGCGGGACGCCAGGTGAGTGGAGCAGGTGTGTCACGTGCTCTCTGCCCTCCTCAGGCGGAGCCATGGCGGCTGCGGACGTCAGCGTCTCCCCCGCGAGACGCCACCTGCCCGGCTTGACGTGGGAGCGGCCGAGATAAGACGCTCCAAGGTCCATGCGTTTCCCGCCCCGGGGAGCGTGTCCGGTGACGTCACAGCCCTACCCCGCTGCCCCCCACCCGAGGGTGCCTTCCCCCAGTGACATGTCGCAGCTGCTGGCCAAGCTGGCCAAGCACGCCGCGGGCAAAGCGCGGATCCAGCTGAACCGCTGGCTGCGGAGCGGCGGCGACGACGGCGACAAGGGCGCCTTCGACGAGCGGGGGGCCACCGACAACGACCCGGAGGCGGCGGCGGCGGAAGCAGTCGGCGACTCCCGGCACCCCTGCTGCATCGTCAAGGGCACCCTGCTGGCCTGCATCCTCGCCGCCGTGTGCTTCTCCTCGGTGGCGCTGGTCCGCCAGCACCTCAAGGACCTCCTGCTGTGGGTGGAGGGTCTGGACGGCCTGGTGGGCGCCCTGCTCTTCGTGGTGGGCTTCATCCTGGTCTCCTTCCCCTGCGGCTGGGGCTACATCCTGCTCAACGTGGCCGCCGGCTACCTCTACGGCTTCATGCTGGGCATGGGCCTGGTCATGGTGGGGGTCCTCATCGGGACCTTCCTGGCCCACCTGGCCTGCAAGCGGCTGCTGACCGACTGGGTGGTCAACAAGGTGGGCAACAGCGAGCGGCTCGGCGCCATCGTCCGAGTGGTGGAAGGAGGGAGCGGACTCAAAGTCGTGGCCTTAGCGAGACTCACCCCCATTCCCTTTGGGCTCCAAAATGCGGTTTTCTCGGTAAGTACTCCCAACACTTTTACTGCTAACTCGACCTGGCTTGAATGTCCAGGGCGAGTGGAGTGTGTGGAACTTGGAACGCTTCCGATCGGAGTAATGTGGACCGTGCAGTCGATTGTGGATCTCCCGGGGAGGAAATTACCGGAAGCTCCTGGAAAACCAGGAATTTCGGAAGAGCAAATATTTTACAAAACTTGTTAGAAAAATTGTTGCAAAGTCTGGTACCAAAATGGTTACAGATACTTCCACAAAAGTTGTTACGGTTGTTACAAAAATTGTCAGATGGTTACAAAGATTTTCACAAAGAATGCTACCAAAATGGTTTCAAAGACTGTTACAAAGATATTTACAAAATGTTCCAAAGACTGCTACCAAAATTGTTACAGATACTATCACAAAGATGGTTACTAAAATTGTCAGTTACAAAGATTTTCGCAAAGAATGCTACCAAAATGGTTTCAAATATTGTTTCAAAGACTGTTACAAAGATATTTACACAATGTTACAAAGACTAGTACCAAAATTGTTACAAATGCTATCACAAAAATTGTTACGGTTGTTACAAAAATTGTCAGATGGTTACAAAGATTTTCATCAAAGAATGCTACCAAAATGGTTTCAAAGACTGTTTCAAAGGCTGTTACAAAGATATTTAAAAAATGTTACAAAGACTACTACCAAAATTGTTACAGATAATATCACAAAAATTGTTACGGTTGTTACAAAAATTGTCAGATAGTTACAAAGATTTTCACAAAGAATGCTACCAAAATGGTTTCAAAGATTGTTTCAAAAATTGTTTCAAAGATTGTTTCAAAGACTGTTTCAAAGACTGTTACAAAGATATTTACAAAATGTTTCAAAGACTGCTACCAAAATTGTTACAGATACTATCACAAAATTGTTAGGGTTGTTACAAAAATTGTCAGATAGTTACAAAGATTTTCACAAAGAATGCTACCAAAATGGTTTCAAAGACCGTTTCAGACTGTTTCAAAGACTGTCACAAAGATATTTACAAAATGTTCCAAACACTACTACCAAAATTGTTACTGATACTATTACAAAAATGGTTACGGTTGTTACAAAAATTGTCAGATGGTTACAAAGATTTTCACAAAGAATGCTACCAAAATTGTTTCAAAGATTGTTTCAAAGACTGTTACAAAGATAGTTACAAAATGTTACAAAGACTACCACTAAAATGGTTACAGATACTATCACAAAAATTGTTACGGTTGTTACAAAAATTGTCAGATAGTTACAAAGATTTTCACAAAGAATGCTACCAAAATGGTTTCAAATACTTTTTCAAAGACTGTTACAAAGATATTTACAAAATGTTACAAAGACTATGACCCAAATTGTTACAGATACTATCACAAAAATTGTTACGGTTGTTACAAAAATTGTCAGATAGTTAGAAAGATTTTCACAAAGAATGCTAGCAAAATGGTTTCAAAGATTGTTTCAAAGACTGTTACAAAGTTAGTTACAAAATGTTTAGAAAATTGTTTCAAAGATTGTTTCAAAGACTGTTTCAAAGACTGTTTCAAAGACTGTCACAAAGATATTTACAAAATGTTCCAAAGACTGCTACCAAAATTGTTACAGATACTATCACAAAAATTGTACGGTTGTTACAAAAATTGTCAGATAGTTACAAAGATTTTCACAAAGAATGCTAGCAAAATGGTTTCAAAGATTGTTTCAAAGACTGTTACAAAGTTAGTTACAAATTGTTTAAAAAATTGTTGCAAAGATTGTCACAAAAACAGAATTACAAATATTTTTGAGAAAAAATGTCACTAGGAGAATTACAAATATTTGTACAAAGACTGTCACACAAAATATTGTTGCAAAGACTGTCAGATAGTTACAACAATTGAAGATGGTTGCAAAAATTGTTAAAGATAGTCACAAATACAGTTGAGAAGATTGTTACAAAGATGTTACAAATATTGATACTAAGATTTTTAACAACAGTAACAAAGATAGTTACAAAGATTGTTAAATACAGTTACAAAGATAGTTACTAAGATCGTTTCCAAGATTCTTACAAAGATCGTCACAAAGATTGTTACATGCATTGTCACATAAACTGTCTCAAAAATTGTTACAAGAGGGTTTCAAACAGTTTCACAAAGATTATTATAAAGATTGTCACAAAGATATTTACAAATATTTTTTACAAAAACTGTCACAAATTTTGTTGCGATTGTTGCAAATATTGTTACAGAAATTATCACAAAGATCGTTACAATTGTTACAAACATTGTCAGTTACAAAAATGCTCACAAAATTGTTAAATATTGTCACAAAGATAGTTTCAAAGCTTGTTACAAAGATTTTTACCAATATTGTTACCAAATTGTTACCAAGATTGTTTCAAAGACTGGACAAAGACTGTCATATAGACTATCACAAAGATTGTTACAAGATAGTTACAAAGATTTTCATGAAGATTGTTACAAAGATTGTCGAAAAGATTGTGTCAAAGAGTGTTACAAAGATTGACAAAAATTGTCACAAACATAGTTACAAATATTTTACAAAAATTGTTACAAAGATTGGTACCAAGATTGTTGCATAGATTATCACAAAGATTATAACGATTTTTTAAAAACATTGGCAGATAGTTACAAAGATTTTTTACAAAAACTGTCACAAAGATTGTCACAAGATAGTTACAAAGATTTTCATGAAGATTGTCCAAAAGATTGTGACGAATATTGTGTCAAATAGTGTTACAAAGATTGTCACATAGTTACAAATATTTTACAAAAACTGTTACAAAAAATGTTACAGAGATTGGTACCAAGATTGTTGCATAGATTATCACAAAGATTGTAACGATATTTTACAAACATTGTCAGATAGTTAAAAAGATTTTTCACAAATAATATAACAGAGATTGTAACAAAGATTGTTTCAAAAACTGTTACAAAGATAGTTACAAAGATTGTTGCATAGATTATCACAAAGATTCTAACATTTTTTTACAAACATTGTCAGATAGTTACAAAGATTTTTCACAAATAATATTACAGAGATTGTAACAAAGAGTGTTTCAAAAACTGTTACAAAGATTGTTACACAGATTTTAACAAAGATTGTTACAACAATAGTTACAAAGATTTTCACAAATAATGTTACAAAAATTGTTCCAAAGATTGTTCCAATTTTTTTTTACAAATATTGTTACAAATTATGTTACAAATGACTGCGTTGATGGTTAGAAGATAGGAGTCGGGTGAAAAATGGCACAACATTTTGGGTATTTTACTATAAATACGTCAAATCATTATAATGGGAATTTGTAAAACCGGGAATTCCTGGAATGTTTTAAGAACTTGAAAAATGAGGTGAGTGGAGTGTGTGGAAGTTGGAACGCTTCCAATCGGGTGAGAAATGTGGACCATGCAGTCGATTGTGCATTTCCCGGGGTAAAAATTACTGGAAATTCCTGTAAAACCAGGAATTTTGGAAGAGTCTGGGTTGATGGTTGGAAGATCGGAATCTGGTCAAAATGGCACAATATTTTGGGTGTTTTATGTATATGTTTTATGTATATAAATACATTCATTTGAATGGGAATTTCCTGGTATTTGGGGAAAACCGGGAATTAAAAAAAAAAAATCGATACAAGCCCAATTGTCCGAGATGACATGAATGGGTCGGTGTTGGAACTTTTCAAAACGGTTGGAAAATGTTGACCTAGTAACAGTTTCGGAATTCCTGGAATTTATGGATAAGTGGGAATTTTTATGAAAAATGTCCCAATTATGTTTTGTAGGTAGAATGGTCAAAAACTCTTGAAAAATGTGGACCATGAAAACTTTCCAGGAAGAAGTGAAAATAGGGCTTTATAAAATTGTGAATTCCTGGAATTTTTCAGGAACTTGAAAAATGAGGTGAGTGGAGTGCGTGGATGTTGGAACACTTCCCATCGGATGAGAAATGTGGACCATGCAGTCGATTGTGTATTTCCCAGTCATTGTCAACGGGGAGAAAATTACCGGAAATTCCTGGAAAACCAGGAATTTTGGAAGAGTAGTGTGGGTTGATGGTTGGAATGTTGGAGTCGGGTAAAAAATGGCACAACATTTTGGGTATTTTATATCTATGAATGCGTCAATTCATTTCAACGGGAATTCCCTGTTACCGGGTAGAAAATCACCGGAAATTCCTGGAAAACCGGGTAAATACAACATGTTTTGCGTTCCACATATGTGAAGTATAGTGTGGGTTGATGGGTGGAAGTTCGTAGTCGGGTAAAAATGGCGCTAAATTTTGGGTATTTTATAACTATGAGTACATCAATTTATTTGAATGGGAATTTCCGTGGAATTTGGGGAAAATTCGTAATTTTTTGTTAAATATCGATACAAGCAAAATTGTCCGAGATGATATGAATCGGTCGGTGTTGGAATTTTTCATAAGGGTTGGAAAATGCTGACGTAGTAACAGTTTGAATTTAAATGGGTATATTGGAAGTTCTGGAATTTCGGGATAACCGGAAAAAATGTCCCAATCAAGAAAAATGTTTCAATGGTGAAATAGTAAAAAAACGCTTGAAAAATGTGGACTGTGAAAACTTTCCAGGAAGAGGTGAAAATATGGATTTGGAATCAAACAAGAATTCCTGGAATTTTTTTAGGAACTTGGAAAATGAGGTGAGGGGAGTGTGTGGAAGTTGGAACGCTTCCAATCGGACGAGAAATGTGGACCATGCAGTCGATTGTGTATTTCCAGGGGAGAAAATTACCCCAAATTCCTGGAAAACCAGGAATTTTAGAAGAACAGTCTGGGTTGATGGTTAGAAGATCGGAAACGGGGGAAAAATGGCACAATATTTTGGGTATTTTATATGTATGAATACTTCAATTCATTTCAATGGGAATTTCCTGTTTCCGGGTGGAAAATTACCAGAAATTCCTGGAAAACCGGGTAAATACAAGATGTTTTGCGTTCCACATATGTGAAGTATAGAGTGGGTTGATGGGTGGAAGTTTGTAGTCGGGTAAAAATGGCGCTAAATTTTGGGTATTTTATAACTATGAGTACATCAATTTATTTGAATGGGAATTTCCTTGGAATTTGGGGGAAATTCGTAGTTTTTTGTTAAATATCGATACAAGCACAATTGTCCGAGATGATATGAATGGCTCGGTGTTGGAATTTTTCAAAACGGTTGGAAAATTCTGACGTAGTAACAGTTTGAATTTAAATGGGTATGTTGGAAGTCCTGGAATTTCGGGATAACCGGGAATTTTTTCCGAAAAAAAATGTCCCAATCGAGAAAAATGTTTCAATGGTGAAATAGTAAAAAAACGCTTGAAAAATGTGGACTGTGAAAACTTTCCAGGAAGAGGTGAAAATATGGATTTGGAATCAAACAGGAATTCCTGGAATTTTTTTAGGTACTTGGAAAATGAGGTGAGGGGAGTGTGTGGAAGTTGGAACGCTTCCAATCGGACGAGAAATGTGGACCATGCAGTCGATTGTATATTTCCCAAGGAGAAAATTCCTGGAAAACCAGGAATTTTAGAAGAACAGTCTGGGTTGATGGTTAGAAGATCGGAGACGGGGGAAAAATGGCACAATATTTTGGGTATTTTATATGTAGGAATACTTCAATTCATTTCAATGGGAATTTCCTGTTTCCGGGTGGAAAATTACCAGAAATTCCTGGAAAACCGGGTAAATACAAGATGTTTTGCGTTCCACATATGTGAAGTATAGAGTGGGTTGATGGGTGGAAGTTTGTAGTCGGGTAAAAATGGCGCTAAATTTTGGGTATTTTATATGTAGGAATACTTCATTTCAATGGGAATTTCCTGTTTCCGGGTGGAAAATTACCAGAAATTCCTGGAAAACCGGGTAAATACAACATGTTTTGCGTTCCACATATGTGAAGTATAGAGTGGGTTGATGGGTGGAAGTTCGTAGTCGGGTAAAAATGGCGCTAAATTTTGGGTATTTTATAACTATGAGTACATCAATTTATTTGAATGGGAATTTCCTTGGAATTTGGGGGAAATTCGTAGTTTTTTGTTAAATATCGATACAAGCACAATTGTCCGAGATGATATGAATGGCTCGGTGTTGGAATTTTTCAAAACGGTTGGAAAATTCTGACGTAGTAACAGTTTGAATTTAAATGGGTATATTGGAAGTCCTGGAATTTCGGGATAACCGGGAATTTTTTCCGAAAAAAAATGTCCCAATCGAGAAAAATGTTTCAATGGTGAAATAGTAAAAAAACGCTTGAAAAATGTGGACTGTGAAAACTTTCCAGGAAGAGGTGAAAATATGGATTTGGAATCAAACAGGAATTCCTGGAATTTTTTTAGGTACTTGGAAAATGAGGTGAGGGGAGTGTGTGGAAGTTGGAACGCTTCCAATCGGACGAGAAATGTGGACCATGCAGTCGATTGTATATTTCCTGGGGAGAAAATTCCTGGAAAACCAGGAATTTTAGAAGAACAGTCTGGGTTGATGGTTAGAAGATCGGAGACGGGGGAAAAATGGCACAATATTTTGGGTATTTTATATGTAGGAATACTTCATTTCAATGGGAATTTCCTGTTTCCGGGTGGAAAATTACCAGAAATTCTTGGAAAACCGGGTAAATACAACATGTTTTGCGTTCCACATATGTGAAGTATAGAGTGGGTTGATGGGTGGAAGTTCGTAGTCGGGTAAAAATGGCGCTAAATTTTGGGTATTTTATAACTATGAGTACATCAATTTATTTGAATGGGAATTTCCTTGGAATTTGGGGGAAATTCGTAGTTTTTTGTTAAATATCGATACAAGCACAATTGTCCGAGATGATATGAATGGCTCGGTGTTGGAATTTTTCAAAACGGTTGGAAAATTCTGACGTAGTAACAGTTTGAATTTAAATGGGTATATTGGAAGTCCTGGAATTTCGGGATAACCGGGAATTTTTTCCGAAAAAAAATGTCCCAATCGAGAAAAATGTTTCAATGGTGAAATAGTAAAAAAAACGCTTGAAAAATGTGGACTGTGAAAACTTTCCAGGAAGAGGTGAAAATATGGATTTGGAATCAAACAGGAATTCCTGGAATTTTTTTAGGTACTTGGAAAATGAGGTGAGGGGAGTGTGTGGAAGTTGGAACGCTTCCAATCGGACGAGAAATGTGGACCATGCAGTCGATTGTATATTTCCTGGTGAGAAAATTCCTGGAAAACCAGGAATTTTAGAAGAACAGTCTGGGTTGATGGTTAGAAGATCGGAGACGGGGGAAAAATGGCACAATATTTTGGGTATTTTATATGTAGGAATACTTCAATTCATTTCAATGGGAATTTCCTGTTTCCGGGTGGAAAATTACCAGAAATTCCTGGAAAACCGGGTAAATACAACATGTTTTGCGTTCCACATATGTGAAGTATAGAGTGGGTTGATGGGTGGAAGTTTGTAGTCGGGTAAAAATGGCGCTAAATTTTGGGTATTTTATATGTAGGAATACTTCATTTCAATGGGAATTTCCTGTTTCCGGGTGGAAAATTACCAGAAATTCCTGGAAAACCGGGTAAATACAACATGTTTTGCGTTCCACATATGTGAAGTATAGAGTGGGTTGATGGGTGGAAGTTCGTAGTCGGGTAAAAATGGCGCTAAATTTTGGGTATTTTATAACTATGAGTACATCAATTTATTTGAATGGGAATTTCCTTGGAATTTGGGGGAAATTCGTAGTTTTTTGTTAAATATCGATACAAGCACAATTGTCCGAGATGATATGAATGGCTCGGTGTTGGAATTTTTCAAAACGGTTGGAAAATTCTGACGTAGTAACAGTTTGAATTTAAATGGGTATATTGGAAGTCCTGGAATTTCGGGATAACCGGGAATTTTTTCCGAAAAAAAATGTCCCAATCGAGAAAAATGTTTCAATGGTGAAATAGTAAAAAAACGCTTGAAAAATGTGGACTGTGAAAACTTTCCAGGAAGAGGTGAAAATATGGATTTGGAATCAAACAGGAATTCCTGGAATTTTTTTAGGTACTTGGAAAATGAGGTGAGGGGAGTGTGTGGAAGTTGGAACGCTTCCAATCGGACGAGAAATGTGGACCATGCAGTCGATTGTATATTTCCTGGGGAGAAAATTCCTGGAAAACCAGGAATTTTAGAAGAACAGTCTGGGTTGATGGTTAGAAGATCGGAGACGGGGGAAAAATGGCACAATATTTTGGGTATTTTATATGTAGGAATACTTCATTTCAATGGGAATTTCCTGTTTCCGGGTGGAAAATTACCAGAAATTCTTGGAAAACCGGGTAAATACAACATGTTTTGCGTTCCACATATGTGAAGTATAGAGTGGGTTGATGGGTGGAAGTTCGTAGTCGGGTAAAAATGGCGCTAAATTTTGGGTATTTTATAACTATGAGTACATCAATTTATTTGAATGGGAATTTCCTTGGAATTTGGGGGAAATTCGTAGTTTTTTGTTAAATATCGATACAAGCACAATTGTCCGAGATGATATGAATGGCTCGGTGTTGGAATTTTTCAAAACGGTTGGAAAATTCTGACGTAGTAACAGTTTGAATTTAAATGGGTATATTGGAAGTCCTGGAATTTCGGGATAACCGGGAATTTTTTCCGAAAAAAAATGTCCCAATCGAGAAAAATGTTTCAATGGTGAAATAGTAAAAAAAACGCTTGAAAAATGTGGACTGTGAAAACTTTCCAGGAAGAGGTGAAAATATGGATTTGGAATCAAACAGGAATTCCTGGAATTTTTTTAGGTACTTGGAAAATGAGGTGAGGGGAGTGTGTGGAAGTTGGAACGCTTCCAATCGGACGAGAAATGTGGACCATGCAGTCGATTGTATATTTCCTGGTGAGAAAATTCCTGGAAAACCAGGAATTTTAGAAGAACAGTCTGGGTTGATGGTTAGAAGATCGGAGACGGGGGAAAAATGGCACAATATTTTGGGTATTTTATATGTAGGAATACTTCAATTCATTTCAATGGGAATTTCCTGTTTCCGGGTGGAAAATTACCAGAAATTCCTGGAAAACCGGGTAAATACAACATGTTTTGCGTTCCACATATGTGAAGTATAGAGTGGGTTGATGGGTGGAAGTTTGTAGTCGGGTAAAAATGGCGCTAAATTTTGGGTATTTTATATGTAGGAATACTTCATTTCAATGGGAATTTCCTGTTTCCGGGTGGAAAATTACCAGAAATTCCTGGAAAACCGGGTAAATACAACATGTTTTGCGTTCCACATATGTGAAGTATAGAGTGGGTTGATGGGTGGAAGTTCGTAGTCGGGTAAAAATGGCGCTAAATTTTGGGTATTTTATAACTATGAGTACATCAATTTATTTGAATGGGAATTTCCTTGGAATTTGGGGGAAATTCGTAGTTTTTTGTTAAATATCGATACAAGCACAATTGTCCGAGATGATATGAATGGCTCGATGTTGGAATTTTTCAAAACGGTTGGAAAATTCTGACGTAGTAACAGTTTGAATTTAAATGGGTATATTGGAAGTCCTGGAATTTCGGGATAACCGGGAATTTTTTCCGAAAAAAAATGTCCCAATCGAGAAAAATGTTTCAATGGTGAAATAGTAAAAAAACGCTTGAAAAATGTGGACTGTGAAAACTTTCCAGGAAGAGGTGAAAATATGGATTTGGAATCAAACAGGAATTCCTGGAATTTTTTTAGGTACTTGGAAAATGAGGTGAGGGGAGTGTGTGGAAGTTGGAACGCTTCCAATCGGACGAGAAATGTGGACCATGCAGTCGATTGTATATTTCCTGGGGAGAAAATTCCTGGAAAACCAGGAATTTTAGAAGAACAGTCTGGGTTGATGGTTAGAAGATCGGAAACGGGTGAAAAATGGCACAATATTTCGGGTATTTTATATGTATGAATACTTCAATTCATTTCAATGGGAATTTCCTGTTTCCGGGTGGAAAATTACCAGAAATTCCTGGAAAACCGGGTAAATACAAGATGTTTTGCGTTCCACATATGTGAAGTATAGAGTGGGTTGATGGGTGGAAGTTCGTAGTCGGGTAAAAATGGCGCTAAATTTTGGGTATTTTATAACTATGAGTACGTCAATTTATTTGAATGGGAATTTCCGTGGAATTTGGGGGAAATTCGTAATTTTTTGTTAAATATCGATACAAGCACAATTGTCCGAGATGATATGAATGGGTCGATGTTGGAATTTTTCAAAACGGTTGGAAAATTCTGACGTAGTAACAGTTTGAACTTAAATGGTCCCACCTGCTGTGACAAAGGCAGGTGTGCTGTGTCATGTGACATGTCCCACCTGGCAGGTGTGCTGTGACATGTCCCACCTGGCAGGTGTGCCGTGTCATGTGACATGTCCTTCCTGTTGTGACAATGGCAGGTGTGCTGTGGAATGTGACATGTCCCACCTGTTGCCCCGCATATCTCGCTAGCGTGTTTGCGCAGGTGTGTAATCTGCAATCATGCCGACGCACTTTGGGACTTCCTCAATCCGACACATCGCTTAGCGGGTTCCAGAGGAGCGCCGTGCTTCTAAAAGGACAAGTTTAGCAGCACAAAAAAAATTGTTGGTAGCACAAAAACTTTTAGTCACACAGAAAAAAAATGTAACACAAAAACACTTTTAGTAGCACATAAAATTGTGTCACGGGGGCAGCAGCCCAATCAGTCCCGTCCATCGCTGCTTACAGCTTTAATTATAATCACCGTATTTCCTGGAATAGCCGCCGGGACGCTAATTAATTTAAAACCTCTTCTCACTCCTGTGCTTATTCCAGGCATGCGGTAAAAGTAAGCAGGCGCTAATTATTTTAAAATTTCTTCTCACCCCTGCGCTTACCAATGGCATGCAATAAAAAATTGAGTGTGATATAAAAATAAAAAATTATTCCGCGGCCGCGGCCCGGTGGTTGGGGACCACTGCTCTACAACATGTCATCACGCCCACCTTTACACCACGCTGTCTGTCTTCCGGTCGGACGCATGCATATCGCTGCTTCTCATAAGAGATTGCAATGCATACTTGCTCAAAAGCCATACCTTTTACACTGATGGTTGTGATATAAACAACTTTAACACTCTTACTAATATGCGCCACACTCTGTGAACCCACACCAAACACATTTGTGGAAAACATTGGCTCTGTAACACATTATATTCCAAGATGGCGGTGCCCGGACGGGCTGCAGCATCGCGGAGCTCTTGGTAAAGATGAAACATTTGGCAGAAATACCGGACAATTCTGCAAACTTCATGGCTGGCTCACATCGTGGTCACTTCGTGATCACTTACGACCGTCAGACACTTCTGGATGTGGACAGATCGGGCCGTTTTGGAGTGATAGATGCGTGCTTGCTAGACCTGCTAACTAGCACGGGAATACTTCGCCGGCTACATCCAGCGGCCTGTGAAGCAGGGGAGTATAGTAGCAGCGGGGGCCGTCTAAGAGCAGACGCCAGCGGTGTGATCAGAAACACTGATGCCGAGCGGGGCTAAAAACAAAGCAGAAGGCTAATCCCCACAGAACACAACTTCCCTCCATCCTGAAGCCGGATTTAAATGGAAGATGCGAGACTACTGGTCTGGGTAAGGAGTCAGTTATATTAGAACAAGTTTTTTCTGCTTTGATTGTTTCAGAGTTGGACATGTGTTCTACTGAGGTGGCAAACTATGATGCGTGCAGTTTATCAAAGCAACAAATAAACAATCGGAAAATTCCCGTCGTATCAATTCCTAGATATGGTCGTAATTATACTAAATGCACTGGGCATAATAAACACAACATTATTAATATTGCTACTACGGATAATTTGATCAAAAATTCCCTAAAACAGCCCACTGCCTATAATAGAGGTTTTTTAAACATAAGATCGCTGTCTCCCAAAAAGTTGTTAGTTAATGATATCATCAGAGACAACAATCTTAACGTCATCGGTCTCAGCGAAACCTGGCTTAAACCAAATGACTTTTTTGCGCTGAATGTGGCATGTCCTCCTAACTATACATATGCACATATTGCCCGTCCCCTTAAAAGGGATGGGGTGGGGGTCGCACTAATATACAACGAAAACTTTAACCTTAGTCCTAACATAAATAATAAATATAAATCGTTTGAGGTGCTTACTATGAGGTCTGTCACACCGCTGCCTCTACACCTGGCTGTTATCTACCGCCCCCCAGGGCCCTATTCGGACTTTATCAATGGGGGGGGGTTGGTGCTAGCGGGGTGTATAATATAGCCGAGAGTCATGGATGCATTGGAATTCTGGGTAATTCTTATGTTGCGTTTATAATGTGTTACAGAGCCAATGTTGTCCGGAAATGTGTTTGGTGTGGGTTCACAGAGTGTGGCGCATATTAGTAAGAGTGTTAAAGTCGTTTATATCACAACCATCAGTGTGATCTATATGGCTGTGGAACAAGACATACACATAGTGAAAGCAAAAACAAACTCCTCCGCCATTTTGGAAATGACGACAGGGGAAGAGTCACACCTGACGTCACGACTTTGACCCGGCGGTTAAAGCAAGCATGCGCTAATAAATTTGGGGAGCGAGTTTGACCCGGCAGTAATTCAAGGCAGGCGCATATTACATGCTATTCAAGGAAATATGGTATTATTATTATTGTTATTGTAGACGTGTGACACAGACACTTCCCAATACTAAACATACAATCTGTTAAATAGTCAACATTATCCAACCATAGAATTATATCAAAATAATGCACAATAACACAATAGTAATAAGACAATTCCAATCCAGCAGCATTCCGAATAGCATTTAGACGTGGCTGCAATAATGAGAGCCATTAAGTAATAATATCTGATTAGTCAACTACTTGTTAAGATAGTCCGATCAACATGTCTATAATAATCATCCTAAATCTTCTCACAATTGTGGTTTGTGTAACTGACAACAACTTGCAAACAGCTGTGCCCTTTCCAAAATATTAGTAGAGTATAATAGAAATAATGTGATAATCTAGTAATGCAAATATTATAACAAATGTATTACAATTGTAATAAAATAGCATTTGGTAACAACACCAATTATAACAACTGTATTTTCCGCACAATACAGCGCAGCCACTCTACTGTGGAAGAAAAAGATGTACTTTTCCGTATATAAGTCACAGAAGAAGAATATATGTGAGCAGAAATGCTATAAAAGGGAACGGCACTTATACTTCCGGTCGTAAGGTCAGTAAAGAACCTGCAGTGAGCAAAGTCGTCCAAAAGATGGCACCGGCCCAAAAAATAACACGCTTTCTCAGTGTTTTGACTTGTGTACCGTCTTACATGCCGCAGGGTTCTAAGCGTTGGAAAAAATCTGTATATGTGTGTATATACTTAAATATGTATATTTGTGTATATACATGAGTGTATATATACATTTATATATACATTTAAATCTCCTGATGATTGAGGGAACCCCTCATGAAACAGTTCTGTAGAGATGGAGTAGTCTTGTGATTTTTCCCACACCTACATATTGCGCTCTACCACGGTATCGAGCACTATTCTCTGGATAATCCAATCAAGACATACATTTATATGTATATATATATGTGTATATACATCCATCCATCCATCCATTTTCTACCGCTTGTCCCTTTTGAGGTCACCGGGGGTGCTGGAGCCTATCTGAGCTGCATCCGGGCATATAAATTAGCCACGCTGCTTTTTAAGCCGCAGGGTTGCAAGTGTAGGGAAAAATTTCTCTTTTTAATTCCTTTGGTGTGTGTCCCGACTACTCCTCCCTCGTCTTACCCTCCCCAAAGTAGCTTTTGCAAACATCCACCTTGTCCCCGAGCAAGGGAAGGCAGTGGATGACTACTACTAGTTAGTTGGGACTAGTGAGTAGTTAGCAGGACTAAGTGGAAGTGGTTTGTGGTTGTAGATCCCAGACGTGTCCTTGGCCAACTACCTGGTGGCGTCCTCAGTGGGTCTGCTGCCCACCCAGCTGCTCAACTCCTACCTGGGCACCACCCTGCGCACCATGGAGGACGTCATCGCCCAGCAGAGTGTCAGCGGCTATGTCCTCTTCTCGCTGCAGGTCAGACACACTACACTACACTACTACACTACACTACACTACACTACTACTCTACACTACATTAATACACTACACTAGACTACTACACACTACACTACTGCACTACACTACACTAGACTACTACACACTACACTACACTACTACACACTACACTACACTACTACACTACACTAGACTACTACACTACACTACACCACATTACACTACACTAGACTACTACACACTACACTACTGCACTACACACTACACTACTACACTACACTAGACTACTACACACTACACTACTGCAGTACACACTACACTACACTAGACTACTACACACTACACTACTGCAGTACACACTACACTACACTAGACTACTACACACTACACTACACATTACACTACTACACTACACTAGACTACTACACTACACCACATTACACTACACTACTACACTAAACTACTACACTACACTAGACTACTACACTACACCACATTACACTACTACACTACACTAGACTACTACACTACACTACACTACACTACACTAGACTACTACACTACACCACATTACACTAGACTACTACACTACACTACACCACATTAAACTACTACACTACACCACATTACACTACTACACTACACCACATTACACTACTACACTACATTACACTACACTACACCACATTACACTACTACACTACACTACACCACATTACACTACACTACACCACATTACACTACTACACCACATTACACTACACTACATTACTACACTACACTAGACTACTACACTACACCACATTACACTACACCACATTACACTACTACACTACACTAGACTACTACACTACACTACACCACATTACACTACACTACACTAGACTACTACACTACATTACATTACACCACATTACACTACGCTACACCACACTACACTACTACACTACACCACATTACACTACTACACTACACCACATTACACTACTACACTACACTACTACACTACACTAGACTACTACATTACACTACACCACATTACACTAGACTACTACACTACACTACACTACACTACACCACATAACACTACTACACTACACCACATTACACTACTACACTACACCACATTACACTACACCACATTACACTACTACACTACACCACATTACACTAGACCACTACACTACACCACATTACATTACTACACTACACCACATTACACTACTACACTACACCACATTACACTACTACACTACACCACATTACACTACACCACACCACATTACACTACTACACTACACCACATTACACTACTACACTACACCACATTACACTACACCACACCACATTACACTACTACACTACACCACATTACACTACTACACTACACCACATTACACTACTACACTTCACCACATTACACTACTACACTACACCAAATTACACCACTACACTACACCACATTACACTACACCACATTACACCACACCACATTACACTACTACACTACACCACATTAAACTACTACACTACACCACATTACACCACACCACATTACACTACTACACTACACCACGTTACACTACACATTACACTACTACACTACACCACGTTACACTACACAACATTACACCACATTACACTACACCACACAACGTTACACTACTACACTACACCACATTACACTACACCACACCACGTTACACTACTACATTACACCACATTACACTACACCACATTACACTACTACACTACACCACATTACACTACACCACATTACACTACTACACTACACCACATTACACTACTACACTACACCACATTACACTACTACACTTCACCACATTACACTACACCACACTACACTACTACACTACACCACATTACACTACTACACTACACCACATTACACTACTACACTACACCACATTACACTACTACACTACACCACATTACACTACACAACACTACACTACTACACTTCACCACATTACACTACTACACTACACCACATTACACCACTACACTACACCACATTACACTACTACACTACACCACATTACACTACACCACATTACACCACACCACATTACACTACTACACTACACCACATTAAACTACTACACTACACCACATTACACCACACCACATTACACTACTACACTACACCACGTTACACTACACATTACACTACTACACTACACCACGTTACACTACACAACATTACACCACATTACACTACACCACACAACGTTACACTAGTACACTACACCACATTACACTACACCACACCACGTTACACTACTACATTACACCACATTACACTACACCACATTACACTACTACACTACACCACATTACACTACACCACATTACACTACTACACTACACCACATTACACTACTACACTACACCACATTACACTACTACACCACATTACACTACTACACTACACCACATTACACTACTACACTTCACCACATTACACTACACCACACTACACTACTACACTACACCACATTACACTACTACACTACACCACATTACACTACTACACTACACCACATTACACTACTACACTACACCACATTACACTACACCACACTACACTACTACACTACACCACATTACACTACTACACTACACCACATTACACTACACCACACTACACCACATTACACTACTACACTACACCACATTACACTACACTACATTATATTACACACTACACTACACACAACCCTGTACACTACACTACACACTACTACACTACACTCTCCACTACACTACTACACATTACACACACACTACATTACAGTACACTACAATACACTAAACTACACTACACACTACACTACACACTATTACGCTATTTTACACACTATGATACACCACACACACACACGACACTACACTACACTACACATTACTACACCACACTACACTACATTACACATTACACACTACTACACTACACACACACTACACCACATTACACTACACCAACTACAATACACTAGCGTGTATGTCGTGATAGGACAACACAAGCGTGTATGTTGTGGTAGGACAACATAAGCGTGTATGTTGTGGTAGGACAACACAAGCGTGTATGTCGTGGTAGGACAACACAAGCGTGTATGTTGTGGTAGGACAACACAAGCGTGTATGTTGTGGTAGGACAACACAAGCGTGTATGTTGTGGTAGGACAACACAAGCGTGTATGTTGTGGTAGGACAACATAAGCGTGTATGTTGTGGTAGGACAACACAAGCGTGTATGTCGTGGTAGGACAACACAAGCGTGTATGTTGTGATATACAACAACACAAGCGTGTATGTTGTGATATACAACAACACAAGCGTGTATGTTGTGATATACAACAACACAAGCGTGTATGTTGTGATATACAACAACACGAGCGTGTATGTTGTGATATACAACAACACGAGCGTGTATGTTGTAGTAGGACAACACGAGCGTGTATGTTGTGGTAGGACAACACAAGCGTGTATGTCGTGGTAGGACAACACGAGCGTGTATGTTGTGGTAGGACAACACAAGCGTGCATGTTGTGGTAGGACAACACAAGCGTGTATGTTGTGGTAGGACAACACAAGCATGTATGTCGTGGTAGGACAACACAAGCGTGTATGTTGTGATAGGACAACACTAGCGTGTATGTTGTGATAGGACAACACGAGCGTGTATGTCGTGGTAGGACAACACGAGCGTGTATGTCGTGGTAGGACAACACGAGCGTGTATGTCGTGGTAGGACAACACGAGCGTGTATGTTGTGGTAGGTCAACACAAACGTGTATGTTGTGGTAGGACAACACAAGCGGGTATGTTGTGGTAGGACAACACAAGCGTGTATGTCGTGGTAGGACAACACAAGCGTGTATGTCGTGGTAGGACAACACAAGCGTGTATGTCGTGGTAGGACAACACAAGCGTGTATGTCGTGGTAGGACAACACAAGCGTGTATGTCGTGGTAGGACAACACAAGCGTGTATGTCGTGGTAGGACAACACAAGCGTGTATGTCGTGGTAGGACAACACAAGCGTGTATGTCGTGGTAGGACAACACAAGCGTGTATGTCGTGGTAGGACAACACAAGCGTGTATGTCGTGGTAGGACAACACAAGCGTGTATGTCGTGGTAGGACAACACAAGCGTGTATGTCGTGGTAGGACAACACAAGCGTGTATGTCGTGGTAAGACAACACAAGCGTGCATGTCGTGGTAAGACAACACAAGCGTGTACGTTGTGGTAGGACAACACAAGCGTGTACGTTGTGGTAGGACAACACAAGCGTGTACGTTGTGGTAGGACAACACAAGCGTGTACGTTGTGGTAGGACAACACAAGCGTGTACGTTGTGGTAGGACAACACAAGCGTGTACGTTGTGGTAGGACAACACAAGCGTGTATGTCGTGGTAGGACAACACAAGCGTGTATGTCGTGGTAGGACAACACAAGCGTGTATGTCGTGGTAGGACAACACAAGCGTGTATGTCGTGGTAGGACAACACAAGCGTGTATGTCGTGGTAATACAACACAAGCGTGTATGTCGTGGTAGGACAACACAAGCGTGTATGTCGTGGTAGGACAACACAAGCGTGTATGTTGTAATATACGACAACACAAGCGTGTATGTCGTGGTAGGACAACACAAGCGTGTATGTCGTGGTAGGACAACACAAGCGTGTATGTCGTGGTAGGACAACACAAGCGTGTATGTCGTGGTAGGACAACACAAGCGTGTATGTCGTGGTAGGACAACACAAGCGTGTATGTCGTGGTAGGACAACACAAGCGTGTACGTTGTGGTAGGACAACACAAGCGTGTACTGACAAGATGACCTGACTTTAGCGTGTTGCTTGAATTATCACTGTGCCCACAGATCGTCATCAGTATCGGCCTGATGTTCTACGTGGTGCACCGGGCACAGGTGGAGCTCAACGCCGCCATCGCCGCCTGCCAGATGGAGCTGCGCACGTCGCACATGAACGGCTCCTCCGCCAACCACGCCAGCTTCACCCACTGCAGCAAGAGGGCGGCGGCCGGCTGCGTCAACGTGGTGTGAAGTACCTGCCGGCTACTGGCCACGCCCCCTGTGGTGACGCACCTGTTGACTCTTCCACAAGATGTCAATCAAGACTTTGAATGTGAGGAACTTCTTCTTCTTCTTCTTCTTCTCGCTCAGACCCGGCAAGCTATGCACCTTCCGTCACACCACCTGTCCTACCAACGGTCACACCACCCGTGGCACCCTCTTGCGTACCACGCGTCACACCACCCGTCTCCCCCTTAGTTGTACCACCCGTGGCACCCTCTGTCGTACCGTCCGTCACGCCACCCATCTCACCCTCAGTCTTGCCACCGGTCACACCACCCGTCGTGGCACCTTACGTCGTACCAACAGTCACACCACCCATCTCGCCACCCGTGGTACCCTCTTTCGTACCCTGCGTCGCACCACTCGTCTCACCCTCAGTTGTACCACCAGTCACACCACCCGTGGTACCCTCTGTCATACCACCCATTGCACCCTCTGTCATACCATCCGTCTCACCCTCAGTTGTACCACCCATCTCAACCTCAGTCCTACCACCTCTCACACCACCCGTCTGTTCACCCTCTGTCATACGACCTCGCACACCACTCGTCTCACCCTCTGTCGTACCATCCGTCTCACCCTCAGTTGTACCACCCATCTCACCCTCAGTCCTACCACCTCTCACACCACCCGTCTGTTCACCCTCTGTCATACCACCTTGCAAACCACCCATCTCACCCTCTGTCGTACCAGCTATCGCACCACCCATGGCACCCTCTGTCGTACCACCCATCACACCACCCGTCTGTTCACCCTCTGTTGTACCACCTGTTACACCACTCGTCTCACCCTCTGTCATACCACCCGTGGCACCCTCTGTCGTACCACACATGGCACCACCTGTCGTACCACCCTTCGCACCACCTGTCGTACCACCCATAGCACCACCTGGCGTACCACCTGCCGCACCACCCGCGGTGCCCTCTGTCTTACCACCTGTCACATCACCAGTCACACCCTGTGTCTTACCACCCGCCACACCACCACCAGTCACACCCTGTGTCGTACCACCCATCGCGCCACCCGTAGCACCCTCTGTTGTACCACCCGTCACACCACCTGTCGTACCCTCTGTCGCACCACTCGTCACACCACCCGTGGCATCCTCTGTCGTACCACCCATCACACCACCTATCTCACCCTCTGTGGTACCAACCGTCTCACCCGTCTCACCCTCTGTCGTACCACCCGTTTCACCCCTTGTCGTACCACCCGTTTCACCCCCTGTCGCACCCCCTGTCGCACCACCCGTCTCACCCTCTGTCGTACCACCCGTCTCACGCCCTGTCGCACCACCCGTCTCACCCTCTGTCGTACCACCCGTCTCACCCTCTGTCGTGCCACCCATCTCACCCTCTCTCGCACCACCCGTCACACACCCTGTCGTACCACCCGTCTCACCCTCTGTCGTGCCACCCATCTCACCCTCTCTCGTACCACCCGTGGCACCCTCTCTCGTACCACCCGTGGCACCCTCTGTCGTACCACCCGTCTCACCCTCTGTCGCACCACCCGTCTCACCCTCTGTTGTACCACCTGTCACACCACTCGTCTCACCCTCTATCGTACCACCCGTCTCACCCCCTGTCGTACCACCTGTTACACCACCCGTATCACGCCCTGTCGTACTTCCTCCTCCTCCATCTCGTGCGAGCATTAGTCCTTTTTTGGCCTTTGAGCTTTTGGTCCAGTGTCTTACTTTTGGGATCTTGAGCAGAAGTCTTAGAAGTCCTGAAACATTGACATGTTTTATGTGCCGTAGTTAGCGGGACAAGCGGTAGAAAATGGATGAATGGATGGCGTTATAGCGCTTTAGACCGCCTGACTTTTGAAGTTGACAAGTCATGTCCGGCAACTCTAGCCACGAGTATTGGGGACAAAAATAGATACTTGTGAGGATGACACAAATACTTTTATAGCAACAGTCTTCATTTTGCAGACATGTGCTAACCCTTAGCATGTGTTACCTACCAAGTTATAAGGTGCACAGTAAAAAACAATGGCTTGAATAGTTAGCATCTAACGGGTACCAACTTGTAGGGGTAAAAATTGGTTTCAAAAGTTAGCATGCTAACAGTTAGCATAATGTATCATTCTTACAGTGTACGGCTGCAAAATTGCCTGGAAAATGTTAGCATGCCAACTGTTAGCATGTGTCACAAACCAACTTAAACGTCGTGTGTACGGCTGCAAAATTGCCTGAAAAGGGTAGCATGCTAACTGTTAGCATGTTTCAGGTACCAACTTATACGTAATGTGTACGACTTAAAATTGACTAACATTCTTTGCATCTAACAGTTAGCACGGGTCACGTACCAAGTTATGGGGTAAAATTGGCAAAAAAAAAAATTAGCGTAGTAATCTTAGCGTGTTAGCATTTAGCATGTTAGCTGTTAGCCTGTGTCATGTACCAAGTTTTATGACTCTAAGGTGTGCAGCTGCAAAATTGGCCGGAGTAGTTAGCATCTAACAGTTAGCATGTTTCACTTTCCAAGTCGTTTGGCAACAAAATTGGTTAAATACGTAGGCATGTTTATGGTTAGCATTATGTAATGAACCAAGTGCTATGGCTCTGCGGTGTATGGGGGTAAAAATGGTTCAAAATTTTAGCATGCTAATTGTTAGCATTATGGAATGTTCCAAGTCATAGGACTCTGCTGTCTAGGGCTGCAAAATTGGTTAAAAAAACGTTAGCATGCTTATTATTAGCATGATGTCATGAACCAAGTCATGTGACTCTGCGATGTGTGGGGGGGGGAATGGTTAAAAACGTTGTCATGCTAATTGTTAGCATTATGCGACACACCAAGTCGTATGACTCTGCGGTGTATGGCGGTCAAATTGGTTAAAAATATTAGCATCTAACAGATAGCATGTGTCATGTACCAAGTCATACCGCTCTATGTCGTATGGTGGCCAAATTTGTTAAAAAAAAATGTTAGCATGCTAACTATTAGTGTTTTGTAACGTACCAGGTTATAAGACTGTGGTAATATTTGCTAAAAAGTTAGCATGCTAATCGTTAGCGTTATGTAATGTACCAAGTTATATGACTGTGGTAATATTTGCTAAAAGATTTAGCATGCTAACCGTTAGGGTTATGTATCGAACCAATATTACATGAGTGTGGTAATATTTGCAAAAAAAAATGCTAATCGTTAGCGTTATGTAACGAACCAAGTTTTATGACTGTGGTAATATTTGCTAAAAAGTTTGCATACTAACCGTTAGCGTTATGTAACGTACCAAGTCATATCACTGTGGTAATATTTGCTTAAAACTGCTAACCGTTAGCGTTAAGTAACGAACCAAGTTATATTACTGTGGTAATATTTGCTAAAAAAAGTTAGCATGCTAACCATTAGCATTATATATCGTACCAAGTTATATTACTGTGGTAATATTTGCTAAAAAAAAGTTAGCATGCTAACAGTTAGCATTATATATCGTACCAAGTTATATGACTGTGGTAATATTTGCTAAAAAAAAAATGCTAACCGTTAGCGTTATGTAACGTGCCAAGTTATGACTGGTAAGATTTGATAAAAAGTTAGCATGCTAACTGTTAGCGTTATGTAACATACCCAGTTATATGACTCTGGTAATATTTGCTAAAAGGTTAGCATGAAAAGGTTAGCATGTGTTACGTATTATGGGGGTATTTGCTAGAATTACGGTGGTATTTGCTAGTATTACGGTGGTATTTGCTAGTAATATGGTGGTATTTGCTAGAATTATGGTGGTATTTGCTAGTATTACGGGGGTATTTGCTAGTAATATGGTGGTATTTGCTAGTAATGCGGTGGTATTTGCTAGAATTATGATGGTATTTGCTAGTATTATGGTGTTATTTGCTAGAATTACGGTGGTATTTGCTAGAATTACGGTGACATTTGCTAGAATTACGGTGGTATTTGCTAGTAATATGATGGTATTTGCTAGAATTACGGTGGTATTTGCTAGTATTATGGTGGTATATGCTAGTATTATGGTGGTATTTGCTAGTATTACAGTGGTATTTGCTAGAATTACGGTGGTATTTTCTAGTATTAAGGTGTTATTTGATAGAATTACGCTGGTATTTGCTAGTATTACGGTGGTATTTGCTAGTAATATGGTGGTATTTGCTAGAATTATGGTGGTGTTTGCTAGTATTACGGTGGTATTTGTTAGTAATATGATGGTATTTGCTAGTATTATGGTGGTATTTGCTAGAATTACGGTGGTATTTGCTAGTATTATGGTGGTATTTGCTAGAATTACCGTGGTATTTGCTAGAATTACCGTGGTATTTGCTAGAATTACGGTGGTATTTGCTAGTATTATGGTGGTATATGCTAGTATTATGGTGGTATTTGCTAGTATTACAGTGGTATTTGCTAGAATTACGGTGGTATTTTCTAGTATTAAGGTGTTATTTGCTAGAATTACGGTGGTATTTGCTTGTATTACGGTGGTTTTTGCTAGTATTATGGGGGTATTTGCTAGTTTTATGGTGGTATTTGCTAGTATTATGGTGGTGTTTGCTAGTATTATGGTGGTATATGTTAGTATTATGTTGGTATTTGCTAGTATTACGGTGGTATTTGCTAGAATTACGTTGGTATTTGCTAGTATTATGGGGGTATTTGCTAGTTCTATGGTGGTATTTGCTAGTATTATGGTGGTATTTGCTAGTATTATGGTGGTATTTGCTAATAATATGGTGGTATATGCTAGTAATACAGGGTATTTGCTAGTATTATGGTGGTATTTGCTAGTATTACGGTGGTATTTGCTAGAATTACGGTGGTATTTGCTAGTATTAAGGGTGGTATTTGCTAGTATTAAGGGTGGTATTTGCTAGTAATATTGTTGTCCCCAATACTCTGTGTTAAGGAGAGCGTGCAGGCAGGACTTTGCCAATCCCGTCATAAGTTGACAATCAGACATGTGATGATTAGTTTGTGTCACCAATAAGGGCTTTTTTACATTTTAATTTGAAGGGACACTTCCTGTCTGACTTTGGCAATAAAGTTTGATGACATGGCCTGAAGCAAAAAAAAAACCAAGAGGGCGGGATCAAGTGTATTCCTTTTATGGACTTCCTCATGAATATTAATGAGACATTCTGATCATATTCATTAGTTATGCAAGAAGTGAAGTGCATTACACACATGATGTATTTTATTATGTTGACTAATTTATCACCCGGGAAATAAAACATCTTTTTATTACATCTTGCTATTATTTTTTTTTTTGTAATATCCTCTCTCTCTCTCTCTCTCTCTCTCTCTCATCATGTGACTTCACGAGTGAGATTGTGAGTAAAGACAAGGTTGATGTTATTATTTTTTATTGCTTGCTTCAGTTCAACATGACGATCTTGCTGCCAGCACAGGAACCTGCACACAGGAACAACACGGGTGAGGGTGCGGCACACCTGAGGCATGTCACCTGTGGGCGGGGCACAACCTTCTTTGGGGTCAAATATGAAGTTGGGTTCTCCGGAAAAGCCCAAACATTGAGCCTGTTTCTTGAAGTGTTCCAAGTCCGAGTCCTTCACGCTGTCCCCGCTCGCTGAAGACAACATGGTGGTCAGGGAGACAAAGATGGTGGTCAGGGAGACAAAGATGGTGGTCAGGGAGACAAAGATGGTGGTCAGGGAGACAAAGATGGTGGTCAGGGAGACAAAGATGGTGGTCAGGGAGACAAAGATGGTGGTCAGTCAGACAAAGATGGTGGTCAGTCAGACAAAGATGGTGGTCAGGGAGACAAAGATGGTGGTCAGGGAGACAAAGATGGTGGTCAGTCAGACAAAGATGGTGGTCAGGGAGACAAAGATGGTGGTCAGGGAGACAAAGATGGTGGTCAGGGAGACAAAGATGGTGGTCAGGGAGACAAAGATGGTGGTCAGGGAGACAAAGATGGTGGTCAGGGAGACAAAGATGGTAGTCAGGGAGACAAAGATGGTGGTCAGGGAGACAAAGATGGTGGTCAGTCAGACATAGATGGTGGTCAGGGAGACAAAGATGGTGGTCAGGGAGACAAAGATGGTGGTCAGTCAGACATAGATGGTGGTCAGGGAGACAAAGATGATGGTCAGTCAGACAAAGATGGTGGTCAGGGAGACAAAGATGGTGGTCAGTCAGACAAAGATGGTGGTCAGGGAGACAAAGATGGTGGTCAGGGAGACAAAGATGGTGGTCAGGGAGACAAAGATGGTGGTCAGGGAGACAAAGATGGTGGTCAGTCAGACAAAGATGGTGGTCAGTCAGACAAAGATGGTGGTCAGGGAGACAAAGATGGTGGTCAGGGAGACAAAGATGGTGGTCAGTCAGACAAAGATGGTGGTCAGGGAGACAAAGATGGTGGTCAGGGAGACAAAGATGGTGGTCAGTCAGACAAAGATGGTGGTCAGGGAGACAAAGATGGTGGTCAGGGAGACAAAGATGGTGGTCAGTCAGACAAAGATGGTGGTCAGTCAGACAAAGATGGTGGTCAGGGAGACAAAGATGGTGGTCAGTCAGACAAAGATGGTGATCAGGGAGACAAAGATGGTGAACAAATAGGAAAGAAAACAAAAAAAGACATGATGGGCTTTTTTACCAAAAAGGGGGACAACAAAGAAACAACAAAAAATAAGGGGTGTGGCCACCAAAGGGGTAGACAACAAGAAAAGACAAGATGGGTGTTCTTACCAAAGAGGTAGACAACAAAAAAACAACAAAAAAGATGAGGTGTTCTCACCAAAGAGGTAGACAACAAAAAAAACATAAAACAAGATGGGTGTTCTCACCAAAGAGGTAGACAACAAAAAAAGACAAGATGGGTGTTCTTACCAAAGAGGTAGACAACAAAAAAAGACAAGATGGGTGTTCTTACCAAAGAGGTAGACAACAAAAAAAGACAGCTGGGTGTTCTCACCAAAGAGGTAGACAACAAAAAAGATGAGGTGTTCTCACCAAAGAGGTAGACAACAAAAAAAACATAAAACAAGATGGGTTTTCTCACCAAAGAGGTAGACAACAACAAAAAACATAAAACAAGATGGGTGTTCTCACCAAAGAGGTAGACAACAACAAAAAAACATTAGACAACAACAAAAAAACATAAAACAAGATGGGTGTTCTCACCAAAGAGGTAGACAACAAAAAAAGACATAAAACAAGATGGGTGTTCTCACCAAAGAGGTAGACAACAAAAAAAGACAAGCTGGGTGTTCTCACCAAAGAGGTAGACAACAAAAAAGATGGGATGTTCTCACCAAAGAGGTAGACAACAAAAAAGATGGGTGTTCTCACCAATGAGGTAGACAACAGAAAAACAACAAAAAAGATGGGGTGTTCTTACACAAGAGATAGACAACAACAAAAAAGACAAGCTGGGTGTTTTACCAAAGAGGTAGACAACAAAAAAACAACAAAAAAGATGGGGTGTTCTCACCAAAGAGATAGACAACAACAAAAAAGACAAGCTGGGTGTTTTACCAAAGAGGTAGACAACAAAAAAAGACAAGCCGGGTGTTCTCACCAAAGAGGTAGACAACAAAAAAAGACAAGCCGGGTGTTCTCACCAAAGAGGTAGACAACAAAAAAAGACAAGCCGGGTGTTCTCACCAAAGAGGTAGACAACAAAAAAAGACAAGCCGGGTGTTCTCACCAAAGAGGAAGACAACAAAAAAAGACACGCTGGGTGTTCTCACCAAAGAGGTAGACAACAAAAAAAGACAAGCCGGGTGTTCTCACCAAAGGGGTAGACAACAAAAAAAGACAAGCCGGGTGTTCTCACCAAAGAGGTAGAGGGCGCGTACTTTCATCTCGTCGTTGGTGTTGTTAGGAATGTAGACCTGGAAAGCTTCCAAGAAGGTCTTCAGGTCTCGGGCGGTGCTGTTGATGCTGAGCACCTGGCAACCTTCACAGGTGGGCAGAAAGTGCATGGTGGACGAGATGGTGCCCACTGACAGGAAGAAACACAAGCGTCAACAGGAAGTCAAGGGGCGGGGCTTGGAAGAAGAAGAAAGCTGTCTGACTTATTGCCGAGGCCAGGTTGTGATCCACGCTGATGTTCAGTTTGGTTCCGTAACAAGTTCCGTTCCTGCGGGACAACACTTAGATATTTATCAGTATTAAACATATTTAACGCTATATATTTGTTTTTATTTTACTATGCATTGTACATAGAACAGAACCGGGGACAAAGGGCAGCCTTGGCAGAGTCCAACCCTCACCTCATCTGGCTCCTCTCCATGTGGAGGAGCAGCAGCTTTACTTTAAGTTCCTCCCGGATGGCAGAGCTTCTCAGCCTATCTCTAAGGGAGAGACCCACCACCCGGCGGAGGAAACTCATTTACCCGTGATCTTGTCCTTTCAGTCATGACCCAAAGCTCATGACTATAGGTGAGGATGGGAACCTACTTGAACTCCTCCACTTGGGGCAGGGTCTCCTCCCCGACCCGGGGATGGCAATCCACCCTTTTCCGGGCGAGAACCATGGACTCGGACTTGGAGGTGCTGATTCTCATTCCGGTCGCTTCACACTCGGCTGCGAACCGATCCAGTGAGAGCTGAAGATCCCGGTCAGATGAAGCCATCAGGACCACATCATCTGCAAAAAGCAGAGACCTAATCCTGCGGTTACCAAACCGGAACCCCTCAACGCCTTGACTGCGCCTAGAAATTCTGTCCATAAAAGTTATGAACAGAATGGGTGACAAAGGACAGCCTTGGCGGAGTCCAACCCTCACTGGAAATGTGTCCGACTTACTTCCAGCAATGCGGACCAAGCTCTGACACTGATCATACAGGGAGTGGACCGCCACAATAAGACAGTCCGATACCCCATACTCTCTGAGCACTCCCCACAGGACTTCCCGAGGGACACGGTCGAATGCCTTCTCCAAGTCCACAAAGCACATGTAGACTGGTTGGGCAAACTCCCATGCACCCTCAAGAACCCTGCCGAGAGTATAGAGCTGGTCCACAGTTCCACGACCAGGACGAAAAGGGCAGCCTTGGCAGAGTCCAACCCTCACCTCATCTGGCTCCTCTCCATGTGGAGGAGCAGCAGCTTTACTTTGAGCTCCTACCGGATGGCAGAGCTTCTCAGCCTTTCTCGAAGGGGAGAGACCCACCACCGGGCGGAGGAAAGTCATTTACCCGTGATCTTGTCCTTTCGGTCATGACCCACAGCTCATGACCATATGTGAGGATGGGAACCTAGATGGACCAGCTCAGCTCCTTCTTCACCACAACAGATCGGTACAACGTCCGCATTACTGAAGACGCCGCACCGACCCGCCTGTCCATCTCACCATCCACTGGTGAACAAGACTCCCAGGTACTTGAACTCCTCCACTTGGGGCAGGGTCTCCTCCCCAACCCGGAGATGGCACTCCACCCTTTTCCCTCTAGTTAATCCAAAAAGGGCGGGTACTCTGAACTATGTTTGGTGCATTTGCCCAAACAAGAGTCAGGACTCGTCTCCCCCCCGCATCCGATCTACTGAGGTTTAACTCCACGTACGGGCTCCGAGCCGCGGGGCAACAAGTACTGCCACCCCGGCCCCCGTGGCCTCTCACTGCTTGCGACCGGATTCCAGAATCCTTACTGTGCGTTGAAATGAGTCCCGCTAGATCCAGCGGGAACTTCTCCACCTCGTGCACCAGCTCAGGTTTGGTCCCCACCAGCGAGGTGACGTTCCAAGTCACAAGAGCCGGCTTCTGCAGCTGAGGATCAGACCGCCAAGGTCCCTGCCGCCTAGCCCCCATTGCCCCAGGCCTCTATGCCCCCTCCCATGAGTGGGGACCCCGTCAGAGGGGGGACCCACCTAGCCCCTTTAGGCCGGATGATATTACATTTTATAGAGCATACATTGGAGACAAGAGTCTTCATCTGGTAGCAAAGTCGCTAACCATGACTAAAGATACTTTAGGACTCACATCTTCATCTCCTCGTACACAAACACGTCCTTGTCGTTGAAGGTCGACTCGTTGAAGGTCATCACACTGCTCTGGGTGATCTTGAGGATGGCGTTGTACACGTCATGGTCCGAGTAGCCCGAGATGAAGTTCCTGGTGCCCGTCAGCTGAGGGCGGTGCAGGGCAGTTTGAGTGCTAAAGTTGCTCAACTCACATGGCGGTTACCTCAGGTGCTAAAGATGCTAAGCTAACGTGAAGGTTACCTTGTGTGGTAAAGATGCTAAGCTAACGTGAAAGTTACCCCGTGCTCTAAAAATGCTAAGCTAACATGACGGTTACCTTGTGTGCTAAAGATGCTAAGCTAACATGACGGTTACCTTGTGTGCTAAAGATGCTAAGCTAACGTGACAGTTACCTTGTGCGCTAAAGATGCTAAGCTAACGTGAAGGTTACCTTGTGTGCTAAAGATGCTAAGCTAACGTGAAGGTTACCTTGTGTTTTAAAGATGCTAAGCTAACGTGAAGGTTACCTCGTGTGCTAAAGATGCTAAGCTAACATGACGGTTACCTTGTGTGCTAAAGATGCTTAGCTACCGTGAAAGTTACCTTGTGTGTTAAAGATGCTAAGCTAACATGACGGTTACCTTGTGTGCTAAATATGCTAAGCTAATGTGAAGGTTACCTCGTGTGCTAAAGATGCTAAGCTAACATGACGGTTACCTTGTGTGCTAAAGATGCTAAGCTAACATGACGGTTACCTTGTGTGCTAAAGATGCTTAGCTACCGTGAAAGTTACCTTGTGTGTTAAAGATGCTAAGCTAACATGACGGTTACCTTGTGTGCTAAATATGCTAAGCTAACATGAAGGTTACCTTGTGTGTTAAAGATGCTAAGCTAACGTGAAGGTTACCTCGTGTGCTAAAGATGCTAAGCTAACATGACGGTTACCTTGTGTGTTAAAGATGCTAAGCTAACGTGAAGGTTACCTCGTGTGCTAAAGATGCTAAGCTAACATGACGGTTACCTTGTGTGCTAAAGATGCTTAGCTACCGTGAAAGTTACCTTGTGTGTTAAAGATGCTAAGCTAACATGACGGTTACCTTGTGTGCTAAAGATGCTTAGCTACCGTGAAAGTTACCTTGTGTGTTAAAGATGCTAAGCTAACATGACGGTTACCTTGTGTGCTAAATATGCTAAGCTAATATGACGGTTACCTTGTGTATTAAAGATGCTAAGCTAACATGACGGTTACCTTGTGTGTTAAAGATGCTAAGCTAATGTGAAGGTTACCTTGTGTATTAAAGATGCTAAGCTAACATGACGGTTACCTTGTGTGTTAAAGATGCTAAGCTAATGTGAAGGTTACCTCGTGTGCTAAAGATGGTAAGCTAACATGACGGTTATCTTGTGTGTTAAAAATGCTAAGCTAACAGGACGGTTACCTTGTGTGTTAAAGATGCTAAGTTAATGCGAAAGTTACCTCGTGTGCTAAAGATGCTAAGCTAACGTGAGGGTTACCTGCTGGCGTTGGTCCAGAGACAGCGGCGTGGTCAAAGGCGAACATTCGTCGTCTGTGGCGACGCTGCTAAAGCTAGCAAACAGGAAGAGGAGACAAGTTAGCATCTTCATGGCGGCAACTGCTGCTAGCGACTCTACCTCGCTCGCCTTTTAAAGCCTCACACAACCTTCTGGAACCTTCTCCATGTGCCAAAGTCTTTGTTTGCGCCTCACTCAATCATTCACACACTCATTGATTCACAACACACACACACACACACAAACACACACTTGGGGTACATAAGGCCTCTTTGCTCTTTGCCCTGAAACTTCCAGAACAACAGCGTGTGTGTGTGTGTGTGTGTGTGTGTGTGTGTGTGTGTGTGTGTGTGAGGTAGACTTTTCACAAAGATGTGAAAAGAATCAATGGATAGGCGTGAAAAGTTATGAAAAAGTCACAGAAAATGTCATGAAAACGTATAAAAGTTATGAAAAAGTCACAGAAAATGTCATGAAAAAGTATAAAAGTTATGAAAAAGTCACAGAAAATGTCATGAAAAAGTATAAAAGTCATGAAAAAGTCACAGAAAATGTCATGAAAAAGTATAAAAGTTATGAAAAAGTCACAGAAAATGTCATGAAAAAGTATAAAAGTTATGAAAAAGTCAGAAAATGTCATGAAAAAGTATAAAAGTTATGAAAAAGTCACAGAAAATGTCATGAAAAAGTATCAAAGTTGTGAAAAAGTCACAGAAAATGTCATGAAAAAGTATCAAAGTTATGAAAAAGTCACAGAAAATGTCATGAAAAAGTATCAAAGTTATGAAAAAGTCACAGAAAATGTCATGAAAAAGTATCAAAGTTATGAAAAAGTCACAGAAAATGTCATGAAAAAGTATCAAAGTTATGAAAAAGTCACAGAAAATGTCATGAAAAAGTATAAAAGTTATGAAAAAGTCACAGAAAATGTCATGAAAAAGTATAAAAGTTATGAAAAAAGTCACAGAAAATGTCATGAAAAAGTATAAAAGTTATGAAAAAGTCACAGAAAATGTCATGAAAAAGTATAAAAATTATGGAAAAGTCTTGAAAAAAAGTTGTGAAATAAAACTGTTAAAAGTAAAAAGATCAATATAGTAAATGTCTGGAAATACTCCTTTTTCTCACTCATACACAACTTTTTAACTCGTTTTTTAAAATTTTACACCACTTTTTAGCACTTGTTTACTCATACACAACTTTTTTAACTCATTTTTAATTTTACACTACTTTTCATAATTTTTTTTTAATTTTACACCACTTTTTTAACTCATTTTTCATTTTACACTACTTTTCATAAATTTTTTTAATTTTACACAACTTTTAACTGGTTTCTAAAAATCTGTTTTACATTACTTTTGAACTTTTTTTAACCCTTTTTTTTTACTTTTACACAACTTTTAATCAGTTTATTTACTTTTACAAACTTTTTAACCATCCGTCCATTTCCTACCGGTTGTCCCTCTTGGTGGAGCCTATCTCAGTTGCATTCGGGCGGAAATCAGCGTACACCCTGGACAAGTCGCCACCTCATCGCAGGGAACATTTTAACCAATTTTTTTAATTTTACAGAACTTTTTAACTAGTTTTTAACTTTTTTTTTTTTTGCTTTTACAAAATGTTTTAATTAGAAGAAAATTTTACACAACTTTTTAACTAGTTGTCAACAAGTTTTGTTTTACTTTTACATCATTTTTAACCTGTTTTTTTTTTTTTACTTTCACACAGCTTTTTAACACAAGTTGTTTTTTACACAACATTTTAATTATTATTTTTTAAAACATTTTTTAAATTTACACAGCTTTTAATCAATTGTTTTTACTTTTACAAACTTTTTAACTAGGTTTTTAATTTTACAGAACTTTTTAACTAGTTTTCAAAAATTTTTTTTTACTTTTACACAACTTTTAATGAATTTATTTACTTTTACAAACTTTTTAACCATCCGTCCATTTCCTACCGGTTGTCCCTCTTGGGGTCGCAGGTTTGGTGGAGCCTATCTCAGTTGCATTCGGGCGGAAAGCAGCGTACACCCTGGACAAGTCACCCCCTTATCGCAGGGAACATTTTAACCATTTTTTTAATTTTACAGTACTTTTTAACTAGTTTTTAACTTTATTTTTTTTTGGTTTTACAAAATGTTTTAATTAGTTGGAATAAAATTTTACACAACTTTTTAACTAGTTGTCAACAAGTTTTGTTTTATATCATTTTTAACCGTTTCTTTTTACTTTCACACAGCTTTTTAACACGTTTTTTTACACAACTTTTTAATTATTCTTTTAAAAACATTTTTTACATTTACACATCTTTTAATCAATTGTTTTTACTTTTACAAACTTTTTAACTAGGTTTTTAATTTTACAGAACTTTTTAACTAGTTTTCAACATTTTTTTTTACTTTTACACAACTTTTTAATTAGTTTAAAAAATGTTACACAACTTTTTAACTAGTTGTTAACAAGTTTGATTTTACTTGTACATATTTTTTTAACCTGTTTTTTTTTTTTTTAACTTTTACACAACTTTTTAGCACAGTTTTTTTTGTTTTTTTTTACACAACTGATGTGGGATCTGATCCCAGGATGTCATTGTGGTTTGTGCAGCCCTTTGAAACACTCAGGATTTAGGGCTATATAAGTAAACATTGATTGATTGATTGATTAGTTTTTAACATTGTTAAATTAGTTTTAAAAAATGTTAAACCACTTTTTAACTATTTTAACAAGTTTTGTTTTACTTTTACATAATTTTTTTACCTGTTTTTTTTGTACTTTTACACAATTTTTTTAACGCAGGTTTTTTTTTTTTACACAACTTTTTAATTAGTTTTTAACATTTTTTGGTTTACTTTTACACAACTTTTTAATTAGTTTTTAAAAATATTTCACAACTTCTAACTGGTTTTGTTTTACCTTTACATAATTTTGTAACCTGTTTTTTTTTTTTTACTTTTACACAACTTTTTAACACAAGTTTTGTTTTTGTTTTTACACAACTTTCGAATTCGTTTTTAACATTTTTTTTACTTTTACTTTTAGGGCTATATAAGTAAACATTGGTTGATTGATTGATTGATTGGTTGATTAGTTTTTAACATTTTCTAATTAGTTTAAAAAGATGTTACACCCATTTTTAACTATTTTTAAAAAGTTTTGTTTTACTTTTACATAATTTTTGAACATGTATTTTTTTCTTTACTTTTACCCAACTTTTTAGCACAGGTTTTGTTTTGTTTTTCACACAACTTTTCAATTAGTTTTTAAAAAAATTTTTTACTTTTACACAACTTTTTAATTAGTTGAAAAAAAATGTTACACCACTTTTTAACTAGTTTTTAACAAGTTTTGTTTTACTTTTACATACATTTTCCACCTGTTTTTTTATTTTTTTACTTTAACACAACTTTTTAACACAGTTTTTTTCCACACAACCTTTTAATTAGTTTTAAAAATGTTACTCAACTTTTTAACTAGTTTTTAACAAGTTTTGTTTTACTTTTACATAATTTTTTAACCTGTTTTTTATTTACTTGTACACAACTTTTTAATTTGTTTTAGAAAATGTTACACGACTTTTTAACTAGTTTTTAACAAGTTTTGTTTTACTTTTACATACATTTTCAACCTGGTTTTTTTTTTACACAACTTTTTAACACAGGTTTTTTTTTTACACCTTTTAATTAGTTTAAAAAAATGTTACACCACTTTTTAACTAGTTTTTAACAGTTTTGTTTTGATTTTACATACATTTTCAACCTGTTTTTTTTTTTACTTTTGCACAACTTTTTAACACAGGATTTTTTTACACAACCTTTTAATTAGTTTTAAAAAATGTTACACCACTTTTTAACTAGTTTTTAACAAGTTTTGTTTTACTTTTACATACATTTTCAACCTGTTTTTTTTATTTTTTACTTTAACACAACTTTTTAACACCGTTTTTTTCCCCCACACAACCTTTTAATTAGTTTTAAAAATGTTACACCACTTTTTAACTAGTTTTTAACAAGTTTTGTTTTACTTTTACATAATTTTTTGATCTGTTTTTTTCCTTACTTTTACACAGCTTTTTAATTTGTTTTAGAAAATGTTACACGACTTTTTAACTAGTTTTTAACAAGTTTTGTTTTACTTTTACATACATTTTCAACCTGTTTTTTTTTTACACAACTTTTTAACACAGGTTTTTTTTTTTTACACCTTTTAATTAGTTTTAAAAAATGTTACACAACGTTTTAACTAGTTTTTAACAGTTTTGTTTTGATTTTACATACATTTTCAACCTGTTTTTTTTTTTACTTTTACACAACTTTTTAACACAGGATTTTTTTACACAACCTTTTAAATAGTTTTAAAAAATGTTACACCACTTTTTAACTAGTTTTTAACAAGTTTTGTTTTACTTTTACATACATTTTCAACCTGTCTTTTTTATTTTTTACTTTAACACAACTTTTTAACACCGTTTTTTCCCCCACACAACCTTTTAATTAGTTTTGAAAATGTTACTTAACTTTTTAACTAGTTTTTAACAAGTTTTGTTTTACTTTTACATAATTTTTTGACCTGTTTTTTTCTTTACTTTTACACAACTTTTTAATTTGTTTTAGAAAATGTTACACCACTTTTTAACTAGTTTTTAACAGTTTTGTTTTGATTTTACATACATTTTCAACCTGTTTTTTTTTTAACTTTTACACAACTTTTTAACACAGGATTTTTTTACACAACCTTTTAATTAGTTTTAAAAAATGTTACACCACTTTTTAACTAGTTTTTAACAAGTTTTGTTTTACTTTTACATACATTTTCAACCTGTTTTTTTTATTTTTTACTTTAACACAACTTTTTAACACCGTTTTTTCCCCCACACAACCTTTTAATTAGTTTTAAAAATGTTACACCACTTTTTAACTAGTTTTTAACAAGTTTTGTACTACTTTTACATACATTTCCGACCTGTCTTTTTTTACACAACATTTTAAATAGTTTTAAAAAATGTTACACAACTTTTTAAGAAGTTTTGTTTTACTTTTACATAATTTCTTAACAGGTTTTTTTTTTTTACTTTTACACAACTTTTTAATTAATTTAAAAAAATGTTACACAACTTTTAACCAGTTTTTAACAAGTTTTTTTATTTTTATTTTAAATACTTTTTAACCTTTTTTTTTTAAACTTTGACACAACTTTAGTAGTGAGAAGTTGAGTAAAAGTTGTCGAGGTCAGCTGAAGTTGATGTTTGCTGACTTGCAGCAGCAGAAGAAAAATAAGGACAAACTCCATGTTTGACTTTTGATTCTAAAACAAGTTTTTTTTTGTTCACAGTTGATTTTTGAAACAGACAGCAAATGTTGAACTTTCACACAAACTTCATCAAAAGTTGTAAGCAAGTCTCTAAAAGTTATAAAAGAATTTTAGAAATGGTAAAAGAAAAACCTGAAAAAGTCTTAAGAACAAAAATCTAAAAGTTATGAGAGAAGTCATGAAAAATATTGTAAAAAAAAAAAAATTTAAAGTTGTAAAAACATGTTAAAAAGATGTGGAAACATTGTCGTGAAAAAATTCTGTAAAAGTCTTGAACATGTTTTAAAGTTATAGGGGAAGACATGGGAAAAGTTGTGAAAAAAACATTCAAGTTAAAAATGAAAAATGTTAAAATGGAAAAAAAAAATGTTGAAAAATTGTGAGAGTCTTTAAGAGTAAATACAAATTAAATCGTTGAAAAAAAGCAATAAAAAGTTGGGAAAAGGTCTGTAAAAAATAAAAAAAGAGTTAAAAAAAAGTCTCCAAAAGTAAAAACACTCGTTAAAAAGTAGGGAAAAGTTTGTAAAAGTAAAATAAACTTGTTGAAATGTAGTGAAAAGATTTGTAAAAGTAAAAGTTAAAAAGTAGTGCAAAATTGTGTAAAAGTTAAGAAAACATATTTAAAAAGTAGTGACAAATTGTGAAAAAGTAAAAAAAAAACCTAGTTAAAAAGTAGCGAGAAGTTGAGTAAGTTTTAGAAAAAACACTTGTTAAAGTATTGAAAGTCTGTAAAAGTAAAAAAAAAAGTTTTAAAAAGTAGTGAGAAGTTGTGTAAAAGTAAAAAAAAAAACAACCAGTTAAAAAGTATTGAAAGTTTGTAAAAGTAATGTAGTGAGAAGTTGTTTAAAGGTAAAAAATTAAGAAAAACCTATTTGAAAAGTATTGAAAAATTGTGTAAGAGTAAAAAAAAAGTTGTGTAAAAAACATGCTTGAAAAGTTGTGTAAAATAAAAGTAAAAAAACTTGTTAAAAAGTTGTATAAAAGTTTTAAAAAAGTGTTAAAAAGTTGTGTAAAATTAAAAAAAAGTGTTAAAAAGTTGTGTAAAAGTAAAAATACGTGTTTAAAAGTTATGTCAATGTAAAAACAAAATGTAAAAAAAATTGTGTAAAACACGAATAAAAAACATTAAGTTGTGTAAAAGTTAAAAAAAAATGTTAAGTTGTGTAAAAGTAAAAAAAACAACAAAAACGTGTGCAATAAAAAAACAAATTTAAAAAGTTGTGTTCAATGAAAAGAACAAGTTAAAAAGTACTTTAAAAGTAAATCAAGCAAGTTAATTTGTGTAAAATAAAAAAAAGTAGTTAAAAAGTAGAGAGAAGTTGTGTACATTTTAGAAAAACAACTTGTTAAACTATTGAAAGTCTGTAAAAGTAAAAAAAAAAACGTTTTAAAAAGTAGTGAGAAGTTGTGTAAAGGTAAAAACAACTTCTTAAACAGTATTGAAAGTCTGTAAAAGTAATATAGTGAGAAGTTGCGTAAAAGTAAAAAATTAAGAAAAAATTATTTCAAAAGTATTGAAAAATTGTGTAAGAGTAATAAAAAAATCTTAAAATGTTGTGTAAAAAACATGCTTGAACAGTTGTGTAAAATAAAAGTAAAAAAAACTTGTTAAAAAGTTGTAGAAAAGTAATAAAAAGGGTTAAAAAGTTGTGTAAAATTAAAAAACGTCTTAAAAAGTTGTGTAAAAGTATAAAAATTGCGTTAAAAATGTTGTGTAAAAGTAAAAATACGTGTTTAAAAAGTTATGTCAATGTAAAAACAAAACGTAAAAAAATTGTGTAAAATACAAAGAAAAAAACATTAAGTTGTGTAAAAGTTCAAAAAACATGTTAAAAAGTTGTGTAAAAGTAAAAAAACAACAAAAACGTGTGCAATAAAAAAACAAATTTAAAAAGTTGTGTTAAATGAAAAGAACAAGTTAAAAAGTACTGCAAAAGTAAAACAAGCAAGTTAAGTTGTGTAAAATAAAAAAAAGTAGTTAAAAAGTTTTGTAAAAGTTTAAAAGAAAAACTACATAAAAAGTTATGTGAAGTAAAAAAAAAACTTGTTAAAAACTAGTTAAAGAGTGGTGTAACATTTTTTAAAACTAATTAAAAGGTTGTGTAAAAAAACAACAACCTGCGTTAAAAAGTTGTGTAAAAAAACAGGTTGAAAATGTATGTAATAGTAAAACTAAACTCGTTAAAAACTAGTTAAAAAGTGGTGTAACGTTTTTTTTAAACTAATTAAAAGGTTGTGTAAAAAAAAAAAACCTGCGCTAAAAAGTTGTGTAAAAAAAAAAATGGTTGAAAATGTATGTAAAAGTAAAACAAAACTTGTTAAAAACTAGTTAAGTGGTGTAATTTTTTTTAAAAGTAATTAAAAGGTTGTGTAAAAAAAAAACAACCTGCGGTAAAAAGTTGTGTAAAAAAAAACAGGTTGAAAATGTATGTAAAAGTAAAACAAAACTTGTTAAAAACTAGTTAAAAAGTGGTGTAACATTTTTAAAAATAATTAAAAGGTTGTGTAAAAACATCCTGTGTTAAAAAGTTGTGTAAAAGTAAAAAAAAAAACTGGTTGAAAATGTATGTAAAAGTAAAACAAAACTTGTTAAAAATTAGTTAAAACGTTGAGTAACATTTTTAAAACTAATTAAAAGGTTGTGTGGAAAAACAACAGTGTTAAAAAGTTGTGTTAAAGTAAAAAATAAAAAAAAACAGGTGGAAAATGTATTTAAAAGTAAAACAAAACTTGTTAAAAACTAGTTAAAAAGTGGTGTAACATTTTCTAAAACAAATTAAAAAGTTGTGTAAAAGTAAAGAAAAAACAGGTAAAAAAATTATGTAAAAGTAAAACAAAACTTGTTAAAAACTAGTTAAGTGGTGTAACATTTTTTAAAAGTAATTAAAAGGTTGTGTAAAAAAAAACAACCTGCGTTAAAAAGTTGTGTAAAAAAAAACAGGTTGAAAATGTATGTAAAAGTAAAACAAAACTTGTTAAAAACTAGTTAAAAAGTGGTGTAACATTTTTAAAAATAATTAAAAGGTTGTGTAAAAAAATCCTGTGTTAAAAAGTTGTGTAAAAGTTAAAAAAAAAACTGGTTGAAAATGTATGTAAAAGTAAAACAAAACTTGTTAAAAATTTGTTAAAACGTTGAGTAACATTTTTAAAACTAATTAAAAGGTTGTGTGGAAAAACAACAGTGTTAAAAAGTTGTGTTAAAGTAAAAAATAAAAAAAACAGGTGGAAAATGTATTTAAAAGTAAAACAAAACTTGTTAAAAACTAGTTAAAAAGTGGTGTAACATTTTCTAAAACAAATTAAAAAGTTGTGTAAAAGTAAAGAAAAAACAGGTAAAAAAATTATGTAAAAGTAAAACAAAACTTGTTAAAAACTAGTTAAAAAGTTGAGTAACATTTTTAAAACTATATAAAAGGTTGTGTGGAAAAAAACTGTGTTTAAAAAGTTGTGTTAAAGTAAAAAATAAAAAAAACAGGTGGAAAATGTATTTAAAAGTAAAACAAAACTTGTTAAAATCTAGTTAAAAAGTGGTGTAACATTTTTTAAAACTAATTAAAAAGTTGTGTAAAAGTAAAAAAAAAACAGGTTAAAAAATTATGTAAAAGTAAAACAAAACTTGTTAAAAACTAGTTAAAAAATTGAGTAACATTTTTAAAACTAATTAAAAGGTTGTGTGGAAAAAAACCAGTGTTAAAAAGTTGTGTTAAAGTAAAAAATAAAAAAAACAGGTGGAAAATGTATGTAAAAGTAAAACAAAACTTGTTAAAAACTAGTTAAAAAGTGGTGTAACATTTTTAAAAATAATTAAAAGGTTGTGTAAAAAGAAATCCTGTAAAAGTAAAAAAAAAATAGTTAAAATGTATAATGTATAAGTAAATAGTAAGTAAATAAGAGTAATAGTAAATAAATAGTCATAATAATAAATAATAGTAAATAATGAATACGTAAAACAAATTTGTGAAAAAGTTGTGTAAAAATTAAGAAAAAATAGTTAAGTTGTATAAAAGTAAAAACAACTTCAGGTACACAAAACGTACTACAAACTAGTACACGACAAGTACTACAACTACAGTGGGGCAAAAAAGTATTTAGTATTTAGTTCTCCCACTTCAAATGATGACAGAGGTCTGTAATGTTCATCATAGGTACACTTCAACTGGGAGAGACAGAATGTGGAAAAAAAATCCAGGAATTTTAAAGAATTTATTTGTAAATGATGGTGGAAAATAAGTATTTGGTCAAGCATTCAAAGCTCTCACTGATGGAAGGAGGTTTTGGCTCCAAATCTCAGGATACATGGCCCCATTCATTCTTTCCTTAACACGGATCAATCGTCCTGTCCCCTTAGCAGAAAAACAGCCCCAAAGCATGATGTTTCCACCCCCATGCTTCACAGTAGGTATGGTGTTCTTGGGATGCAACTCAGTATTCTTCTTCCTCCAAACACCACCAAAAAGTTGTATTTTGTTTTCATCTGACCACATGACATTCTCCCAATCCTCCACTGGCTTAAGCAGGGGGACACGTCTGGCACTGCAGGATTTGATACCCTGTCGGCGTAGTGTGTTACTGTTGGTAACCTTTGTTACTTTGGTCCCAGCTCTCTGCAGGTCATTCACTAGGTCCCCTCGTGGGGTTCTGGGATTTTTGCTCACCGTTCTCATGATCATTTTGACCCCACGGGATGAGATCTTGCGTGGAGCCCCAGATCGAGGGAGATTATCAGTGGTCTTGTATGTCTTCCATTTTCTGATAATTGCTCCCACATATTCATTCCTTCATCCACATATATCTATATCTATAAACAGCCCCAAAGCATGATGTTTCCACCCCCATGCTTCACAGTAGGTATGGTGTTCTTGGGATGCAACTCAGTATTCTTCTTCCTCCAAACACCAGCAGTTGAGTTTTAGGATAAGGAGAATGTCATGTGGTCAGATGAAACAAAAATACAACTTTTTGCTGGTGTTTGGAGGAAGAAGAGTTGCATCCCAAGAACACCATACCTACTGTGAAGCATGGGGGTGGAAACATCATGCTTTGGGGCTGTTTTTCTGCTAAGGGGACAGGACGATTGATCCGTGTTAAGGAAAGAATGAATGGGGCCATGTATCCTGAGATTTGGAGCCAAAACCTCCTTTGAATGCTTGACCAAATACTTATTTTCCACCATCATTTGCAAATAAATTCTTTAAAATTCCTGGATTTTTTTTTCACATTCTGTCTCTCACAGTTGAAGTGAAAACATGTAAATAAAACATGTATTAATATATGTGTATCATTTAATTAAACAATAAAACATTTATGTACATATACAAAATATGTATAATATATATATATGTCATTTAAATAAATAAAACGTCTTAAATATATGTTTATTTATCATTCAAACAAGCAATAAAACATGTATAAATATTTATTTATCATTAAAATAAAGACTAAATGAAGAGTATGTTGCAGTGACCAAAGTTGACCAGCGGGGGGCGACCTCGTCCTGGCAGGGGCCGACGTTGATGACGAAACAAGCCGAGTCAGCTGTTGCCATGACAACCAAAGCCGGGCAGCTGAGGGGAACATGTGAAGGTCATGCGTCTACGTCATCATCATCATCTTCATCAGTCCTGCGGAGCAAAGTAATAGATTACTTTGACTCAAAGGAGGTAACGCGCGCGCACACACACACACACACACACACACACAAATGATACTACTAATACTACTATTGATGATTATTATAATATTATAATGATAAAAACAATAATAATAACAATATTGGTAATATAATAATAATAATAGTATTAATATCGATCATAATAGTAACTGATAGTAATGATAATTATAATACTAACAATGATTATAATGATATTTATAATAACATAATATTAATAATAATAGTAATGATACGACTAATAATAAGAAAAATAACGATGATGATAAAAAACAATCATAATAGAGATAATAAAAGCAATAATATTGATAATACTAACAATAATGATAATAATACTAATCATAATCTAATAATATTATTAATAATAATAATGATGATGTTTAGACAAAAGTATATTTTCTCAGGCAGGAAGTGATTCCTTCCTGTCCAGGAAGTAGAACGAGGTCATTGTCCTGTTGATTGGTGCTGTGGTTGCTACGGGCAACAAGCACCCGCCAATCATCTTCCTCCTCCGCCGCCGAGGTGGTGTCAGCAGACTGTTGCCATGGTAACACATCCTCCTAGACACCTCAGGCTTCCCCCTGACAGTTTGTCTATGTTTCTGTGTTTAGTATCTCCTGTCTTTAGTTCCTGTCTAGTGCTCTTATTTTGTCAGCTTCCTGTCTTGTTCCCTGAGCGCTGTGTTCCTCCTCAGCTGCGGCTGATTGGCACCTGGCCGCACCTGTTGCCAATCAGCCCGCTCCTATTTGTACCTGCTTTGTCTTGTGTCAGTTGCTGGATCGTTGTGTTGTCATTGGGACTTGTGGTTGCCACATGTTGTTCTTGTCGTGTCTGTGACCACTAACTAGTCATGCCTGTTGTTAACTAGTACAACTGGCTACTAGTGCTTCTTGTTAACTAGTACCAATAACTAGTATTGTGTTGTTAGCTACTGCCACTGACTAGCAGTGAGTGTGTTGTTAGCTAGTACCACTAACTAGCAGTGACTTTTGTTAGATGATATCACTAACTAGTGGTCCTTTTTGTTCGCTACTACCACTAACTAGTCATGCCTGTTGTTAACTAGTACAACTGACTGCTAGTGCTTCTTGTTAAATAGTGCAAATAACTAGTATTGTGTTGTTAGCTACTGCCACTGAGTAGTAGTGAGTGTGTTGTTAGCTAGTACCACTAACTAGCAATGACTGTTGTTAGATGATATCACTAACTAGTGGTTCTTTTTGTTTGCTACTACCACTAACTAGTTGTGCCTGTTGTTAACTAGTACAACTGACTACTAGTGCTCCTTGTTAACTAGTACCAATAACTAGTATTGTTTTGTTAGCTACTGCCACTGACTAGTAGTGAGTGTGTTGTTAGCTAGTACCACTAACTAGCAGTGACTGTTGATGGATGATATCATTAACTAGTGGTTCTTTTTGTTCGCTACTACACCTAACTAGTACAACTGACTACTAGTGCTTCTTGTTAACTAATACCAATAACCAGTATTGTGTTGTTAGCTACTACCACCAACTAGTCATGCCTGTTGTTAACTAGTACAACTGACTACTAGTGCTTCTTGTTAACCAGTACCAATAACCAGTATTGTGTTGTTAGCTAGTACCACTAACTAGCAGTGACTGTTTTTAGATGATATCCCTAACTAGTGGAGCTTTTTGTCAGCTACTAGTAATGCTTGTTGTCAGCTACTGCCACTAACTAGTAGTGGATGTTGTTAGCTAATATAAAAAACTAGAAGGGTATGTTGCTAGCTACTACCACTAACTAGTCATGCATGTTGTTAACTAGTACAACTGAATACTAGCTCTTCTTGTTAACTAGTACCAATAACCAGTATTGTGTTGTTAAGTGGTACCACTAACTAGCAGTGACTGTTTTTAGATGATATCACTAACTAGTGGAGCTTTTTGTTAGCTACTAGTAATTCTTGTTGTCAGCTACTACCACTAACTAGTAGTGGATGTTGTTAGCTAATATCACTAACTAGTAGTGTCTGTTGTCAGCTACTACCACTAACTAGTAGTGGATGTTGTTAGCTAATATCACTAACTAGTAGTGTCTGTTGTTAGCTAATATCACTAACTAGTAGTGTCTGTTGCTAGCTACTACCACTAACTAGTAGTGGATGTTGTTAGCTAATATCACTAACTAGTAGTGTCTGTTGTCAGCTACTACCACTAACTAGTAGTGGATGTTGTTAGCTAATATCACTAACTAGTAGTGTCTGTTGTTAGCTAATATCACTAACTAGTAGTGTCTGTTGCTAGCTACTACCACTAACTAGCGGTGTTTGTTGCATATGTTATATTTTTATATTTTAGTATTCATGTATATCATCCATCCATTTCCTACCGCTTGTCCCCTTGAGGGTGGAGCCTGTCCCAGCTGCATTTGATGTGAATATTTATCAAGAAACAAATGATAAATAAATAAATAAACAAATGATGACATCGGCACAACAGGTGATTTTCCCAGGATGCATTGCGGCAGGAAGGGGATGAAGGTTTGGGGGCGGAGACATCCTTTTTGCCGTTGCCGTAGCAACAAGAGCTGCAGGTTGTCACAGGTGGAAGATGAGGAGTATTACACACACACATGCTGACAGCTGTTTCCATGGCAACACGGCCTCAGCTCAGCAAGCCCCGCCCAGCCTGTCCTCGTTAGCATTAGCATTAGCATTAGCATTAATATGCTGCTGATGATATTGATGACTCAGCATCTGCACACACACACACACACACACACACACACACACACACACACACACACACACACACACACACACACTCACTCACTGTAAAGAAATAATATTATAATCGTGTAACATAAATAAACATAAGTAATAAAATAAGTGTGTAAAATAAATAAATAAATATTTTTAAGTGTGTAAAATAAATAAACATAAATAATAATACAATAGTGTCGAATAAATAAAACAAAAATAATATAAGTGTGTAAAATAAACATAAATATAATATAACTGTGTAGAATAAATAAACAGAAAAATTAATATAAGTGTGTAAAATAAATAAGCATAAATAACAATATAATAGTGTCAAATATACATAAATAATAATATAAGTGTGTAAAATAAATAAGCATAAATAACAATATAATAGTGTCAAACAAATTACATAAATAATAATATAAGTGTGTAAAACAAACAAACATAAGTAATAATATACCTTAGTGTGTGAATTGAAAAAAATAATAATATAAGTGTGTAGAATAAATAAACATAAATAATAATATAAGTGTGTAGAATAAATAAACATAGATAATAATATAAGTGTGTAAAATAAACATAGATATAAAATAATTGTGTAGAATAAATAAACATAAAAATTAATATAAGTGTGTAAAATAAATAAACATAAATAATAATATAACCGTGTCAAATAAATAAACATAAATAATAATATAAGTGTGTAAAATAAATAAACATAAATAATAATATGATTGTGTCAAATAAATAAACATAAATAATAATATAAGTGTGTAAAATAAATAAACATAAAAATGTATATTAGTGTGTAAAATAAATAGACATAAGTAATAATATAAATGTGTGAATTGAATAATAATAAATAATAATACTAATACAAGTGTGTAAAATAATCATAGAAATAATATAAGTGTGTAAAATAAATAAACGCAAATAATAATATAAGTGTGTAGAATAAATAAACGTAAATAATACAACAAGTGTGTAAAATAAACATAAATATAATATAAGTGTGTAAAACAAATAAACATAATAATACAAGTGTGTAAAATAAACAAACATTAGTATAAGTGTGTAGAATAAATAAACATACATTTTATTATAAGTGTGTAAAATAAATAGACATGAATAATAATATACGTGTGTAAAGTAAATACACATAAATAATATGTATGTAAAAAACATAAATATAATATGTGTGTAAAATATGTAAACAAATATAATAATATGTGAAAAATAAATAATTATAAAAAATAATATAAGTGTGTAAAATAAATAATTATAAATAATGATATAAGTGTGTAAAATAAATAATTATAAATAATGATATAAGTGTGTAGAATAAGTAAACATAAATAATAATATAAGTGTGTAAAATAAATAAACATGGATAATAATATAAGTGTGTAAAATAAATAAACATGGATAATAATATAAGTGTGTAGAATAAGTACACATGAATAATACTACAAGTATGTAAAATAAATAAATAAAGTGTGTAAAAGAAGTAGGCGCTTGTTGAGAAGGCTCTGTGCTGATTGGCTGCTCAAAAAGAGGGCGTGGCCTGCAGAGGCCGGGCTGCTCCTTGTGTGTGCGCAGCAGCACGTCTTCTTCCTGCGCTCTTCGCGGACCTCAAAGAAGACTTCCGTCCGCGCGGACGTGCACGCGCATAGGTGAGTACCTGCCCGGTGCGCGCGTGTATGTGTGCGTGCGTGCGTGTGCGTGTGTGTGTGCGCGCGCGTCTATTGAAGCCTGCAAACGTTGGCGTCGCCAATCAGCTGTCAATCAAACGCCGCGGCCCCTCCCCCACCCGAGGGGGAGAGGCTGGCACCTGACGTCATCAGGAGTCGAAGGTCACTTCCTGTCTGCGCGTTGTGACCCCGCCCCCCTGCAATATAAGACGTTATGCTAATGAGTGGCGGAAGAGGCGGGGCTTCCCCCAGGGGAGAGTTTTAAGACAAAGTGCCCGTCAAAATAAAAGCGGGCGTTTTTGAAGACATGAAGCCGCTTCCTTTGTGCAAAACTCGTCTAATTTTAGGGATTAAAATGAGGGGGGCTCCCTCCTTGGCCCCTCCCCCACCTCCTGCTCCTGTCAACGTGTGGGCGTGGCCTAGCAAAGAAGTTTCCTTCCTGGCTGAGTGCTGATTGGTCGAGGACATCATCTCCTTCATCCGCTAATTAGCTTAAGTGCCCCCCCCCCACCCCCCCTCCTCAAACCATCAATTCTACTTCCTGTTGCCGCCGCTGACAGACTTTCCCCTCGCCGTCGTAAACTTCCTTTGACAACAAGCCCCGCCCCCTCAAGCCAGAGTGCTTGTTTCCGGGCAGCTTTTACCGGAGCTTTTCTTCCTAATTCCCGCGCTTGATCCCCTAAATGCGGCTCAGTGGCGAGCGGATTTATTCCAACGGCTGCCCCGCCCCCTTTTGTGGCTCCGCCCTCTCCGAGTCGGCTGCTAGCCGTGGCACAATCGTTAGCATTTGGATCCTAGCATGCTAGCTTTTTGGCTAAGTTTTGCAGGTAAATATTTTGTTACATGACAAATGCTAACTGTTAGCATGCTAACATTAGCATGTTAAAAAAAAATGTTTAGCAAATTTTGTATGTATGCACTTTTTTGAAAGTGTGTATACATATTTTGGTACTCGATGCATGCTAATTTTGGCATGCCAACATTCGCATGCTAGCTTTTTTTAAGCTAATTTTGTAGGTATACAACAACAATATTTTGATACTGTATGCAAGTTAATGTTAGCATGCTAGCAGAGTACTATATTTTGGTACTTGACACATGTTGCTGTTAGCATTTTACCATGTTAACATTAACATGCTACTTTGTTGGGGTTATTTTTTAGCTAATTTAACAGGTATACACTTCAGTGTACGCATATTTTGGTACTTGATGCATGCTATTGTTAGCATGCTAGCGTTTTAAACACATTTTTTCAAGTCCACAAATATTTGTTGGCACTTACAGAAGGCATTTTCGCATTCTAATATGAGTCCGCTAGCTTTTTTAAAGCTAATTTTGTAGGTATACACCAACAATATTTTGATACTGTATGCAAGTTAATGTTAGCATGCTAGCAGAGTACTATATTTTGGTACTTGACACATGTTGCTGTTAGCATTTTACCATGCTAACATTAACATCCTACTTTGTTGGGGTTATCTTTTAGCTAATTTAACAGGTATACACTCCAGTGTACAGATATTTTGGTACTTGATGCATGCTATTGTTAGCATGCTAGCGTTTTAAACACATTTTTTCAAGTCCACAAATATTTGTTGCCACTTACAGTTGGCATTTTCGCATTCTAATAGGAGTACGCTAGCTTTTTTTAAGCTAATTTTATAGGTACACACCAACCATATTTTGGTACTGTATGCAAGTTAATGTTAGCATGCTAGCAGAGTACTATATTTTGGTACTTGACACATGTTGCTGTTAGCATTTTACCATGCTAACATTAACATGCTAGTTTGTTGGGGTTATTTGTAGCTAATTTAACAGGTATACACTTCAGTGTACACATATTTTGGTACTTGATGCATGCTATTGTTACCATGCTAGGGTTTTAAACACATTTTTTCAAGTCCACAAATATTTGTTGGCACTTACAGTTGGCATTTTCGCATTCTAATATGAGTACGCTAGCTTTTTTTAAGCTAATTTTGTAGGTACACACTAACCATATTTTGATACTGTATGCAAGTTAATGTTAGCATGCTAGCAGAGTACTATATTTTGGTACTTGACACATGTTGCTGTTAGCATTTTACCAAGCTAACATTAACATACTAGTTTGTTGGGGTTATTTTTTAGGTAATTTAACAGGTATACACTTCAGTGTATACATATTTTGGTACTTGATGCATGCTATTGTTAGCATGCTAGCGTTTTAAACACTTTTTTTTCAAGTCCACAAATATTTGTTGGCACTTACAGTTGTCATTTTCGCATTCTAATATGAGTATGCTAGCTTTTTTTAAGCTAATTTTGTAGGTACACACCAACCATATTTTGGTACTGTATGCAAGTTAATGTTAGCATGCCAGCAGAGAACTATATTTTGGTACTTGACACATGTTGCTGTTAGCATTTTACCATGCTAACATTAACGTGCTGGTTTGTTGTTGTTTTTTTTAAGCTAATTTAACAGGTATACACTTCATTGTATACATAAGTATGTGTACATATTTTGGTTCTTGATCCATGCTAATGTTTGCATGCTAGCGTTTTAAACACATTTTTTTCAAGTCCACAAATATATGTTGGCACTTACAGTTGGCATTTTAGCATTCTAATATGAGTATGCTAGCTTTTTTTCAAGCTAATATTGTAGGTATACACCAACCATATTTTGGTACCGGATGCAGGTTAATGTTAGCATGCTGGTAGACTACTATATTTTGGTATATGTTGGTACATGCTACTGTTAGCATGAGTATGCTAGCTTTTTTTCAAGCTAATATTGTAGGTATACACCAACCATATTTTGGTACCGGATGCAGGTTAATGTTAGCATGCTAGTAGACTACTATATTTTGGTATATGTTGGTACATGCTACTGTTAGCATGAGTATGCTAGCTTTTTTTCAAGCTAATATTGTAGGTATACACCAACCATATTTTGGTACCGGATGCAGGTTAATGTTAGCATGCTAGTAGACTACTATATTTTGGTATATGTTGGTACATGCTACTGTTAGCATTTTACCATGCTAACATTAGCATGCAATTTGTTTTATAGCTAATTCAACAGGTATACACCTCCGTATCATATATTTTGTTATTTCACTTATGCTAACTGTAAGCGTGTTATTGTAAGCATGCTAGTTATCTAAGTCAGCAGATATTTGTGTTACTTAATGCTATTTAGCCGTTGTGCTAACTGTTAGCATCTTCAGCATTCACACAATAATTCTACCCAAGTTGCATTTTTGTGCTTGGCGTCTTTGTCAGGAAGTAGGTCGGCGGCTGTGCTTTTATTTTGAAAAACTTTTGTTCCTGATGTGGCTGTCAAAGTTAGTTGTTGACCAACCCCAAGATGCAGAGATGGAGGCAGGCAGGCAGTGAGAAAACATGATTTAATGACAAACACTACGACAAAAACCAACAAAGGGTACAAACAAAAAGCGCGCATGTGGGCGGATAACAAACAAAAAGCGCGCATGTGGGCGGATAACAAAGAAAAAGGCCTAGCGTGGAACCTAACGGGTATCTAGCAGGAAAACAGAAGTCGTACTTCTAATAAGAACACAAACTCAAAAGACAATAAGCTACAACCCACTATCGAATATAGCTAACCGCAACGCTGCATAGACGAGATATGATACGACACGACAGGTAGCTACGACAAGAGCGACATAGACAAGACAATAATCCAGCACTGACTGAGGAACAAAGCAGGTAAAATAGGAGCGGGCTGATTGACACCAGGTGTGGCCAGGTGAAACAGTGCTCAGAGAGAAAGACAGGAAACTAACAAAATAAGAGCGCTGACAGGAACTAAAGAAAGGAAATACTAAACACATAGAAGAAAAAGTAAAACACAAAGAAACTGTGAGTGGCGCTCCGGTTGGTCTTTGTCATGGCGGTGTGAGGAGGCGGAGCTTCCTGGAGCGACAGGAAGTGAACCCTGAAACCTTTCTGGGCCTCAAAGAAGCTCAAATCTCAGACATCGCCGACGGAAGATTAGTGATTAGTGTGTGTGTGTGTGTGTGTGTGTGTGTGTCTCAGGTGTCCTGCTGTGCCGTCACATCCCCGCTAATCGGATCCTGGTTAGATTTTTTAGCGTCTCATCCGTCACGTTTCCTTCCCAGCATGCTCGGCGGCAGTGTGTGTGTATGTGTGTGTGTGTGTGCGTGTGTGTGTGATGTTCACCTGTCCTCAGGTGTGTTTGAGTGCTGTGAGTCAAGGGGCAAGTGGCGCCCCCCCCTGGTGTGTGATGTGTGATGTGACTGAGCAGATGGCAGCTGCTGGTCAGTCCTGCTAATGCATGAAAGGAGCTTTAAGGGATTTAACTTGTCCACACTTAAGTGGGTGAGGGTCAATCATAAACAAACATAAATGCATAATACAAGTGTCTGTAATAACTCTACATAAATAATAATATAAGTGTGTAGAGTAAATAAACATGAATAATAAAATAAGTGTGTAGAGTAAATAAACATAAACAATAGTTGTCCTAACAGGTCAAACAAGTTAACAGATGGATTTCTATTCATGTGATGATGATGTCATGACATTCTTTTAATGATGATGTCATGACATTCGTAAGATGATGATGTCATTCATATGACGGTGATGTCATGACATTCATATGATGATGATGTCATGACATTCATATGAAGATGATGATGTCATGACATTCATATGATGATGATGTCATGACATTCATATGAAGATGATGATGTCATGACATTCATATGAAGATGATGATGTCATGACATTCATATGACGGTGATGTCATGCCATTCATCTGACGATGATGTCATGACATTCATATGATGATGATGATGTCATGACATTCATATGATGATGATGTCATGACAGTCATATGATGATGATGATGTCGTCATGACATTCATATGATGATGATGATGATGATGTCATGATATTCATATGATGATGATGATGTCATGACATTCATATGATGATGATGATGTCATGACATTCATATGACGATGATGTCATGACATTCATATGACGGTGATGTCATGACATTCATATGACGATGATGTCATGACATTCATATGACAGTGATGTCATGACATTCATATGACGATGATGTCATGACATTCATATGACGGTGATGTCATGACATTCATATGACGATGATGTCATGACATTCATATGACGGTGATGACATCATGACATTCATATGACGGTGATGTCATGACATTCATATGATGATGATGATGATGATGTCATGACATTCATATGATGATGATGTCATGACAGTCATATGATGATGATGATGTCGTCATGACATTCATATGATGATGATGATGATGTCATGACATTCATATGATGATGATGATGTCATGACATTCATATGATGATGATGATGTCATGACATTCATATGACGATGATGTCATGACATTCATATGACGGTGATGTCATGACATTCATATGACGATGATGTCATGACATTCATATGACAGTGATGTCATGACATTCATATGACGATGATGTCATGACATTCATATGACGGTGATGTCATGACATTCATATGACGATGACGTCATGACATTCATATGACGGTGATGTCATGACATTCATATGACGGTGATGATGTCATGACATTCATATGACGGTGATGACGTCATGACAAGGAGCAGGACGATTAGATTTGAAACAAGATTGGCGTTACTATGGTGACAGGACACGTCACATGATCACTGAGGAAAAAGATGGGCCTTCGTCATGCCGATGATGATGATGATGACAAAGTGCAGTGTGGTTGCCATGGAGACATTGTTGATGAGTTGAGTGTTTGTGTGTTGCAGCTCCACTGAGGGGGTCAACCCCCACCTGCACCGTCCTGGCCACTTCCTGTCAGCTGACGGTGAGTCCACAACATCCTAATAATAATATTAATAATCACAATAATAATGTGACAATTCTAATACTAATGATGATCATAATGTGACAATCCTGATATTAATATTAATAATAATAATAATGTGTCAATCCTAATATTAATAATAATGATAATAAAAGTGTCATAGGTCATGTTTGTGGAGGACTTGAGGACTATTTGAGTTGATCAACATAACGACAGCATGGTGCTGCCTACTCACTCATGATGATAGTCATGATAGTAGTCGTAATAATTATAGTGATGATAGTAGTCGTAATAACGATAGTAGTCATACCAATGATAGTAGTCATAATAATGATAGTAGTCATAATAATGACAGTAGTCATAATAATGATGATAGTAGTCATAATAATGATAGTAGTCATAATAATGATAGTAGTCATAATAATGACAGTAGTCATAATAATGATGATAGTAGTCATAATAATGATAGTAGTCATAATAATGACAGTAGTCATAATAATGATGATAGTAGTCATAATAATGATAGTAGTCATAATAATGACAGTAGTCATAATAATGATAATAGTCATAATAATTATAGTAGTCATAATAATGATAGTAGTCTTAATAATGATGATAGTCATAATAATGATGATAGTAGTCATAATAATGATAGTAGTCATAATAATGATGATAGTCATAATAATGATGATAGTCATAATATTGATGATAGTAGTCATAATAATGATGATAGTAGTCATAATAATGTTGATTGTCATAATAATGACGATAGTAGTCATAATAATGTTAGTAGTCATAATAATGATGATAGTCATTATAATGATGAAAGTAGTCATAATAATGATAGTAGTCATAAAAATAATAGTAGTCAAAATAATGATGATAGTATTCATAATTATGATGATAGTCATAATTATGATGATAGTAGTCATAATAATGATAGTCATATTAATGATAGTAGTCATAATAATAATGATAGTAGTCATAATGATGATAGTCATAATAATGATGATAGCAGTCATAATATTGATGATAGTAGTCATATTAATGATGATAGTCATAATGATGACAGTAGTCATAATAATTGTAGTAATAATGAGTTATAATAATGATGATAGTAGTCATAATATTAAGAGTCATAAAAATGATGATAGTAGTCATAATAATGATACTAGTCATGATAATGATGATAGTCATAATAATGATAGTAGTCCTAATAATGATAGTAGTCGTAAAAATGATAGTAGTCATAATAATGATCGTAGTCATAATAATTATAGTAGTCATAATATTAATGATGATATTCATAATAATGATGATAGTCATAATAATCATGACAGTAGTCATAATAATGATTGTAGTAATAATAATGAGTTATTATAATAATGATAGTAGTCATAATATTAAGAGTCATAAAAATGATGATAGTAGTCATAATAATGATAGTAGTCATGATAATGATGATAGTAGTCATAATAATGATGATAGTCACAATAATGATGGTACTAGTCAAAATAATGATAGTAGTCATAATAATGATAGCAGTCATAATAATGATGATAGTCATAATAATGACGATAATAGTCATAATAATGATGATAGTCATGATAATGATGATAGTAGTCATAATAATAGTAGTCATAATAATGATGATAGTAGTCATAATAATGGTGATAGTCATAATAACGATAAAAGTAGTCATAATAATAATGATAGCCATAATAATGGTAGTCATAATGATGATAGTAGTCATAGTAATGATAACAATAGTAATAATAATGGAAACATCCATCCATCCATTTTCTACCGCTTATTCCCTTTCGGAGTCGCAGGGGGCGCTGGCACCTATCTCAGCTACAATAATACAATAACAATAATAATAATAATATGTGGTCTTGGGTTTAAATCCCAGTTTTGACGACTGGAAACTTGGAGATCTTTAGGATAGTTGGTCTTTAGGATTGTTCAGTGGCTTCAACTGTTGGCTCGCAGTAAAGGGTACTGGGTTCAATTCCAAGGTGGTTAAAATGATCATTTACAATCCCTGAAGAGTCGGTTTTGTGTCTCCTGCTTTATTGACATGACTGGACTCAGTGGTCAAACCTGCTGGCTCCCAACAACAATTACTGGGTTCAAATCCCTGTCCGATTGATCAGTACATCTGGGGACCGAGGGTAGCTGAGTGGTTAAAGCGGACATCAAGTCCACGTTCCAGACTTCTGTACATCTGGGGACCGAGGGTAGCTGAGTGGTTAAAGCGGACATCAAGTCCACGTTCCAGACTTCTGTACATCTGGGGACCGAGGGTAGCTGAGTGGTTAAAGCGGACATCAAGTCCACGTTCCAGACTTCTGTACATCTGGGGACCGAGGGTAGCTGAGTGGTTAAAGCGGACATCAAGTCCACGTTCCAGACTTCTGTACATCTGGGGACCGAGGGTAGCTGAGTGGTTAAAGCGGACATCAAGTCCACGTTCCAGACTTCTGTACATCTGGGGACCGAGGGTAGCTGAGTGGTTAAAGCGGACATCAAGTCCACGTTCCAGACTTCTGTACATCTGGGGACCGAGGGTAGCTGAGTGGGTAAAGCGGACATCAAGTCCACGTTCCAGACTTCTGTACATCTGGGGACCGAGGGTAGCTGAGTGGTTAGCGGACATCAAGTCCACGTTCCAGACTTCTGTACATCTGGGGACCGAGGGTAGCTGAGTGGTCAAAGCGGACATCAAGTCCACGTTCCAGACTTCTGTACATCTGGGGACCGAGGGTAGCTGAGTGGTTAAAGCGGACATCAAGTCCACGTTCCAGACTTCTGTACATCTGGGGACCGAGGGTAGCTGAGTGGTTAAAGCGGACATCAAGTCCACGTTCCAGACTTCTGTACATCTGGGGACCGAGGGTAGCTGAGTGGTTAAAGCGGACATCAAGTCCACGTTCCAGACTTCTGTACATCTGGGGACAGAGGGTAGCTGAATGGTTAAAGCGGACATCAAGTCCACGTTCCAGACTTCTGTACATATGGGGACCGAGGGTAGCTGAGTGGTTAAAGCGGACATCAAGTCCACGTTCCAGACTTCTGTACATCTGGGGACCGAGGGTAGCTGAGTGGTTAAAGCGGACATCAAGTCCACGTTCCAGACTTCTGTACATCTGGGGACCGAGGGTAGCTGAGTGGTTAAAGCGGACATCAAGTCCACGTTCCAGACTTCTGTACATCTGGGGACCGAGGGTAGCTGAATGGTTAAAGCGGACATCAAGTCCACGTTCCAGACTTCTGTACATATGGGGACCGAGGGTAGCTGAGTGGTTAAAGCAGACATCAAGTCCACGTTCCAGACTTCCGTACATCTGGGGACCGAGGGTAGCTGAGTGGTTAAAGCGGGCATCAAGTCCACGTTCCAGACTTCCGTACATCTGGGGACCGAGGGTAGCTGAGTGGTTAAAGCGGACATCAAGTCCACGTTCCAGACTTCCGTACATCTGGGGACCGAGGGTAGCTGAGTGGTTAAAGCGGACATCAAGTCCACGTTCCAGACTTCCGTACATCTGGGGACCGAGGGTAGCTGAGTGGTTAAAGCGGACATCAAGTCCACGTTCCAGACTTCCGTACATCTGGGGACCGAGGGTAGCTGAGTGGTTAAAGCGGACATCAAGTCCACGTTCCAGACTTCCGTACATCTGGGGACCGAGGGTAGCTGAGTGGTTAAAGCGGACATCAAGTCCACGTTCCAGACTTCCGTACATCTGGGGACCGAGGGTAGCTGAGTGGTTAAAGCGGACATCAAGTCCACGTTCCAGACTTCCTTACATCTGGGGACCGAGGGTAGCTGAGTGGTTAAAGCGGGCATCAAGTCCACGTTCCAGACTTCCGTACATCTGGGGACCGAGGGTAGCTGAGTGGTTAAAGCGGACATCAAGTCCACGTTCCAGACTTCTGTACATCTGGGGACCGAGGGTAGCTGAGTGGTTAAAGCGGACATCAAGTCCACGTTCCAGACTGGTAGCCATGTTCCTGGCGTGACCCACACACCCAAACCCTTGTCCTTGTCTCCTCGCCCAGGCGACGCCCACTATGACCCGCTGAAGCCCGCCTCCTCTGCTGCAAAATGTCAGGCGGGCGGCCAACATGGACGCTGACCTGGCTGCTGCTGCTGCTGCTGGTTTCCTGCTGGCCCTGCCAGGACTCTTTCCCTGCCGACCTGCAGCCCATCAGCCTGGTGGAGCGGGAGCGTGAGTAGTGGTGCTGGGTGGGCGTTTTCCTGCCGTCTGGTCACTCACTGTGTGGTCTGACCGCAGAGTCGCGTCACTACGCCGCCTTCAGCGCAGCACTGGACAACCACACGCTACTCGCTAC